>NC_057814.1:600202069-600221952 GCF_018294505.1 Triticum aestivum
ATGGCCCTGGTGATGAGTGCGTGTGGAAAAAGTTTGGGGTCCACCGGGTGAGTCAGAAAAGAGAACGCAGTACGGGGCTGACATCCTTCATATCCGATCAGTGCCGGTTGGATGGGTGGTACGAGGTGGCATGCACGAAACGTCACCCAATTTTGGGAGGTAGTGCGCATGCCCATCTTAGGGCCCCATGCAAGATTTGAACGAATTCGGACACCAAACGCACGTTGAGTCGCGCCCGGTCAGTGTTCTTGGTGCGTTTCACGGTGAAAACCATAAGAAATTCATACGGTGTCGGAAAATTATGAAAACTTGCACGCATGATGGCCCTGGTGATGAGTGCGTGTGCAAAAAATTAGAATGGTTGCATTAAAAAAATGAATTAATATTTTCTGTCGTTAAAAGAACATCGGAGATAATGGCTCTCTTTTTGAAGAGTATGCATGATCCATGTGAACCTTCACAAGCTCTGAGCAGGTGAAGACTCACATCGATCCCGCATATCCTCCAAATAGAGTCCCACAAACTCAGATGTTTGTTCATTGACCAAAAGAAAATTATATAAAGGAGTCAACGGCTCGCCGGCCTAGCGATGTGGTATTAAACTAGAAATGTTAAACTACAATGCATGTTTTTAATAAATGCATCATGGGCCAGCCGGCAGTAGTTTTACGGGACGGGCCAAGGGGCCCACTATGGCGTGACCACGTCTATGACGCCGTACATGCGTGCATGGCATGGAAACCACGCCGCCATTACCTCGCCCCAGGACCGCCTAACCCTGCCGCCTCCACGCACGTCCTCACCCCGATCCGACGGTCGCACCGCCGTGGCCGTCCCAACTCCCTTCCCTGCCGGCCTGGCGGCAGCCATACACTTTGGCATCTGCGCGCGCGACTTGGATCTCAGGCCCGGCCGTGCCGTCTCGGCAAAGTCGCCCGCAGCCAGAACCCTAGGACGGGCCGTCGGCCAGTGCGGTGGTGTGGGCAGAGGGCGCGCGGCTGCCATGATTAACCCACACCGGGTGGGGTTAAGGGGCTGCCGGTGCATGTCGAGGCGCCAGAAGGCATGGTATTAAACCATATGTAATGTTTTTTGAATCTCGTAACTAGTTAGATAACTGTCATCTTATTTAGAATGCAAGAATTCGGAGATGTGTACTGCTCGGTTGAGAAGTGGTGCGAATTGGTGGGAAAATTCACACCCAGACAGCGCATGATGCTACGTGGCACAAATTTGGACAGTATGTTGAGAATTCCTTAAGTGAAAATGAGGAAAAATTTATTGGAATATATGATTACAACGTATGATATTAGTAGAAAGCGATTTATTATTCGGCCAAATACTGACGGCATCAGTATGCTTAATGAAGATGTTTATGACATATTCGGGCTACGTAACGAGGGTGATGATGTCAGTAGCATGATAGCAACAGTACAACTAGATGCCAAAAAAATTGTTCCGAATCGGTTTCTAGACAAAAGAACAGGCCTAATCCTCATCGATGAGTTGATAAAAAATATTGTTGATACTCAGTCATATGATGATGATTTTGTGAGAAGGGCCGTACTGGTTCTTATGGGTACAGTCTTAGCACCACAATCCACCAAGTTTGTTCCTTATCGTTATTACAAAATGGCGGAGGACGTGAACGCTATCAAGTCATACAATTGGAACGATTTCACGTTGGGGGTGTGCATGGATGCTATTAAAAACACGGTCGAAGATCTTGAAAAATTCAAGTGGCCTATCGGGAACTTGGCTCTTCTTTAGGTACAAGTCATTTCGTAATAGTTGTATGTACATATATTTTTATGTGATCTATGTGTCTGACTAGTTGTGTTTACTATCATGCATTATATATACTGGGAAAAAGTTGAGCCAATTGGTGTGGAAACATTTGATCCTTTGTCTCGTGAATACCCACTAATGCTTAACTGGTCAGAAACGGAAGGGAAAAAGCGAGACGACTATGACAACATGCACGGGCGGGGCACCGGCAATGTAAGTCAATAAGTATAGTCCTTATTGGTTGCACATAGTAATTTAGTATATTCGTTATTTAATTAATTTTTTTGTTTGTTGTACAGATTGAAAACTGCGTTAGCGAAGAGTACAGACGTGCTAAGGTAGCACGTGAAGGGACTGTCCCAGAGGAAGAAACGAAGAAACCTAAACGGAAAGGTGGTGGCAGGAGTAGAAAGCCAAGCACGTCCGCGGTTTCATCGAACACGACTTATAGTATGGACCGTGTGATGACATACGTAAAGCTGCTTCACAAGGAGGTTCTCAATATACCCGAAAGATGTGCAAAGGTAATTTAGAAGTTGTATTGAACGTGTTTTAATTGTTCAACTACTTATCGTGTTTCATTTGTGATTGTAGATGGTAATGGAAAGGTTGAACACGGAAGGTGTGCTGTACAAACCCAATAAGAGGGATAACAATGACGAATTTGATAATGTAGGTGAAGGAGTTGGGATGGAGAATGGCTAGTACAAGTCATCAAAATATTGGCCAGATATTGAATCACCTACGGATGTAAAGATAGGAACATCTTTCACGGGTATCAATGATACCTCCATGCCCGTTGATGACACAGGTGCCCCGGCGACGACACCGGATAAAGGTGAAGCTACTGATCCTTTCATTATAGACGATAATGGAAACTCTCCATCTTCGGCATCAACTGTACGTACAAAAGACTTTCCGTCTATGTCCCGAACCCCGCAGAATGCTGATATTTCTGGTGAGTCTATGGATGCTTTGTCACCAACAAAGTCCGAAGACACGTTTGAGAGTTTCCCGGCAGAGAGCAACATAGGTAATGGTGAAGGCAGTCAGGAAAATGAAGGTAAGCGCAAAAGAAAAAAGTCAAAATATTGTCGATCCCCCTACGACCTTCTCATTACCCGCAAGAAACGTGTTTAAAAAGTAAGTCAAGTACAACTTTATAATTCATTCACGCGTTATGTAATTTTTTTTATTATATAACTGACTGTAGTTGCATTGTTTTAGATCTGTTTGCATCATCACCACATTCAATTCTAGCAAGTTCTCTTAATATGACTCCGGATCACATAGAGGCAGCCAGAGTTTTTGTTGAGACTCTCGCATCGTCAAAGAAGCATGCACACCGAACCGTGGTTGATGTGCCGCCACCAGATGGGGACATATGCACGCCAGCTATGCTTCACGATGTCCTGACGTTTAAATGGTTGAATGGCGCTGTAAGTATGAGTTTGGTTTTAACAAAACTCTCATTTGTACTTCACAAGTTGATAGAAATTTTTTGTTTATGTATGCAGATCATGAATGCATATTGTAAACACCTACAACACCGTGATTTTTCTGATCGTTACATATCAACAACGTGGTTCCCCAAGTTTATGTTCAGTAGGGCAAGGGGAAAGACCAAGTCAGTAAATGATTTAGACTCAGAACATGTTACAAAGAAAACAAAAGTCCTCGCAAGAGTAATGGATGAGTATTTCAGACGGGACAAGGTATTGCTTTCATATTTATTTGTTTTTATTAGTCATTACTATTTAATTGCACTAACATCATTTGGTTACTATGTAGGCGTATTTTCCTATGCACGTTAATGATAATCATTGGATAACCATAGCGATGCACACCGTCAAGGAGGAGTTTCAAGTTCTTGACTCAAATTCTAAAGGCGCAATTAGCCAAAGAATTCGCAATATGATTGCCACCCTGGTACGCTATAATTTTCGCACTCGCATTCAGAAAAATATTGGGTCATACATTAAATTCTGGTTCTGTTAATTTGTTTCAGAGAGCTGAAATTTCTAAGGATATTATGGAGGCCAACTCAACTCTTGAAGAAAAAAAAATTCCAGATGTCTCATCGTGGCCAATTAATGAGTATAAAATGCCGAGACAAAAAGATGGGTAAGTTAAATGAGTACAAGCAAATGCATGCTACATCGTAAGCTGATCACACATGTTTATTGCAGAGTGTCTTGTGGACTTTTTGTGATGTGGTGCATAAAATACTGGGACGGAGATCGCTGGACACATGAATTTGACCAGGAAGAGATTAATGCGTCAAGGCCACGTATTGTCACGAAAATTATTTTTTCAGAGGTGAACAAATTAGAGAAGGTCAAGATGAAAATTGTTAAAATCATGAAGAAGGAATAGGTATTAGCATCGGTAGGGTTTTAGTCCTGTAGAAGGTTTCCCTACCGTTGTTGGATACTTTGATCGATTGTAATGCGACATGGCACTGGGACAGATTTTGACAATTTTTCACGTTTTATTTATCGCTTTCGTGTGAGACTAAACATTTAAATGCATGTGGGCAAGTAATATTTTTGTTGTCCTAAAATGTATCAGTTTGCGGCTGTGATGTTATATGTACTGTTGTTGTTTCTATTCACAGTGGTCATTTATTTATTAAAAAATATCCCCGCCGTCCTGAGTTGGCGCGATGTGGACAAAACCAGCACAATATCCCAGGTCGATTCTGGTGGCACACTACAAGAAATATGTCAACTAGTGACCTTCTGGCAGTGACCCTGGAAGAATTGGTCATAGATCTATGACTATTTGAGACCAATTGGTCAAAAGCTGTTCGGGGGGCTCCAAACTCTAAACTATATCGACCATTTTGGTCAGAAAGGTCGTAATTTCCTTACACGAAATGGTCACAAAGCAGACATCACTGATCCACTGCCTTATTTCTAGCGGGTCATGACCAATATAGATGGTCATAACCTTGTAAGTTGTGGTGGATTTCTATGACTAGGCGCCACCTCATCAGTTTTGCCTATGTGTCATGTCCATGTGTCAATTTTTGCCCTAGGTTGTGAAGCAACCTATATTTCTGTCATTACCAAAATTGCCAAAAAAATTGGGCATTCTTTACTATTCAAATCATTGCCTCATGACAATATTCAACTCCATTTGGCTGGTAAATCTACCTCGGCAAATTTCCAAAGTTTTTGTTCAACTCGAACTGTTGTGAAGGAAGTACTAGCTAGGCATATCCTAATGAGCTGAATTTTTGCCACATCTTCTATATTCCCAAATCATTGCTGTCCACAAAATTTGAGCCCCATCTTACAATACATGTGAGTGTGGCTTCAACATTCATATTTCTGTCCAGTGTGGTACGTTGCAAAGCAAGTGACACCTAGGCTCCTCCATTTGAGCTGCAAATTTTCGGAGATAGTGTCCTTAGTAGATGATCATCCTCAGCCAAAACTCAGGCCCATTGGCCATGTGCATTTCCCGTACCACTAATCAAACACTTGGGTGCTAATTCATGTTTGAGCATTGTTCGGTCTCCTCGTGAGATTATTCTGTTGTTATTTTCTTCCAAGCATCTACCTGGGGAGTGCCAAACCTACTAGACATGCCCAGGCTTCCCAGAACGCATGGCAACACCACGGTCACGCGGTGACCATGCGGCGGGCATGCGAGTCTACGCGCTTTGGAGTTGGGGCCCTGGGCCACCGTCCAAACCTCAACGTATCACCACCAAACCATGTATTTATGCTTAAATTGATACTTATGTACCTAGAAATGATTTTTGGAAAAAATAAAGAGCAAACTATAAGGCAGCTGCAGTTCAAATTTGACCCGCTTCCTACTGAATCGGCGGAAATTTGTCTTTTTCACCAGAGATGGATCAAAGATTTTGACACCCAACCATTTTGTCAATTGTGAATTAAATATGGCCTAGTATTTTAGAAAATTGATTTGGTCCTATTTTGCAACAAATATATGGTAGGTCCTTCACAAAAAAAAACTCATTTGGGGCACTCGGAAAATGGAAAATGAATTTTCTGTGCAAAGGAAATGAAAACTCCCTTAGGCAACATCGTTTGGAATTCCAAGATGCACCTTTTGCACAATATGAGATCATTTGAACAAACTATGCCATGAATGTGGCCATAAGATTGATCATTTGGCTTGAAAGCCATGAATCTTCACACATGATAGCTCATTTCTGAGAATACTTTTTTAAAATAATTGTCGTATTACAAGTTTATTATTTTTCCTGGAAACTTGGTCACATATAATGACACAATGCGAAAGTTTCCCAAGTTTTTGATTTTTTTGAATTTTTTATGCCCATTTCAAAATGCGGTCAAAACGGCGGGCTTGACCGTTCCTAGCTAGTGGTTGAATCTTGGATTTTTTTGGTGTTTCTCTGATTAAATAGATACTTTTGTACCTACAAATGATTTTTGGAAAAAAATAAATAGCAAACTATGAGGCAGCCGCAGTTCAAATTTGACCCGCTTCCTTCTAAATCGGCGGAAATTTATCTTTTTCACCAGAGGTGGATCAAAACTTTTGACACCAAAGCATTTGGTCAATTGTGCATTAAATATGGCCTAGTATTTTATAAAAATGATTTGGTCCAATTTTGCAACAATTATTTGGTAGGTCCCTCACAAAAAAACCTCATTTGCGGCACTCGAAAAATGGAAAATGATTTTTTCGTCCAAAGAAAATGAAAACTCCCTTAGGCAACATTGTTTGGAATTCCAAGATGCACCCTTGTGCACAATATTAGATCATTTGAACAAACTATTCCATGAATGTGGCCATAAGATTGAATGGGTTGAAAGCCATGAATCTTCACACATGATAGCTCATTTCCAAGAACACTGTTTTAAAAGAATTGCCGTATTACAAGTTTATTATTTTTCCTGGTAACTTGGTAACATATAATGACACAATGCGAAGGTTTTCCAATTTTTTGTTTTTTTTGAATTTTTTATGCCCGTTTCAAAATGCGGTCAAAACGGCGGGAATGACCGTTCCTAGGTAGTGGTTGAATCTTGGAATTTTTTGGTGTTTCTCTGATTAAATAGATACTTTTGTATCTAGAAATGATTTTTGGAAAAAATAAATAGCAAACTACTGGGCAGCTGCAGTTCAAATTTGACCCGCTTCCTACTGAATCGAAGGAAATTTGTCTTTTTCACCAGAGGTGGATCAAAACTTTTGACACCCAACCATTTGGTCAATTGTGCATTAAATATGGCCTAGTATTTTATAAAAATGATTTGGTCCAATTTTGCAACAAATATATGGTAGGTCCTTCACAAAACAAACTCATTTCGGGCACTCGGAAAATGGAAAATGAATTTTCCGTGCAAAGAAAATAAAAACTCCCTTAGGCAACATTGTTTGGAATTCCGATATGCACCCTTGTGCACAATATGAGATCATTTGAACAAACTATGCCATGAATGTGGCCATAAGATTGATCATTTGGCTTGAAAGCCATGAATCTTCACGCATGATAGCTCATTTCTGAGAACACTTTTTTAAAATAATTGTCATATTACAAGTTTATTATTTTTCCTGGAAACTTGGTCACATATAATGACACAATGCGAAGGTTTTCCAATTTTTTGATTTTTTTTGAATTTTTTATGCCCGTTTCAAAATGCGATCAAAACGGCGGGCTTGACCGTTCCTAGCTAGTGGTTGAATCTTGGAAAACTTTTCATGTTTCCCTGATTAAATAGATACTTATGTACCTAGAAATGATTTTTTGAAAAAAATAAAGAGCAAACTATGAGACAACTGTGGTTCAAATTTGACCCGCTACCTCCTGAATCGGCAGGAATATATCTTTTTCACGGGAGGTGGATCGAAACTTTTGACACGCAACCATTTGGTCAACCGTGCATTAAATTTGTCCTAGTATTTTAGAAAATTGATTTGGTCTAATTTTACAACAAATATATGGTAGGTCCTTCACAAAAGAACTCATTTCGGGCACTTGGAAAATGGAAAATTGATTTTTCATGCAAAGGAAATAAAAACTCCCTTTGTCAATATTGTTTGCAAATCCAAGATGTAAACTTGTGCAAAATATGATATCATTTTAACAAATATTTGATAGGACTTTCACAAAAAAACTCATTTTGAGCACTGGAAAATGGAATGCAGTTTTTATCTTGAATCGATCACGACCAATTTATATGGTCATAAGGTCATCAAATGGTTTGCTACGTTCTGATTGGTCCATGAGCATATCACACGAATCATGCATCAACCGCCGTAGGATGCTTCCGGATCCAACGGCAGCCCTCACCCCCTCAGCCAACCGCAGCCCAACTACCCAAACCCTAAACCGCACCCGCACTCCTCCTCCCTCGGCTCCTCGCCGCCGCCACCTCCTCCCCCTTCCAGATCTAGACAGAGCGAGAGCTCGCCTCCTCCCTTCCAGATCGCTTCCGCCACCTCCCTCCGGCGGAGCTCGCCACCGTCCATGGCCTCCTCCATGCCCTCCTTTTCTCACCCCTCCCCTTCCCTCACCAGAAGGGAGAGAAGAACCTGAGGGAGGGAGATCCAATGCGATCCAGCCTCGGCCTCCACTGCCTCGGCCTCGCGCCTCGCCGGAGCAGCTCTGTACTTCTCTTTGCAAGGAGGCCGCCATGGACTTCCTCGTCGAGTCGTCGCCGGAGTTCCAAGTCCGCGCCGCTCGAAACCATCTTCAACCTCCGTCGGCCCTTGTTCCTCCATGCCCCGCCAAGCGCGCGCCAAGCCGTCGCCGCGTCGAGCTCCACCGCCCAAGTCCGCCGTCCTGTCGCCCGCCGGACCTCCCTGGCTGTCTTCCTCCACTGCATCCAGTCGTTCCTCGAATGCATCAAGTCCCCCTGCATCAAGCGCCGCCCTCGCCAAGACGCATCGAGCGTTGGTGCTCTTCTGCCTCATCGGGTGGAGGACACCCAGCGCACTCACGCGCGTGGGGTCAAGGGCGTTGACTGCGCCCCTGCCTGGGCAGATCGCCAGCGCCTCCCCGCTTGATCCCCTGCTCGACCGCTCGCATGGTACGCTCCCTCGCTCCCTCCGTCCCCTCTCCTCGAGTTGATGAGATCTGAGAGAAGCCGACAAGCGGCCGTTTGGTGCGGCACGGGACAGCGGCCATGTGCTCTGCTCAAGGACTTGTTTTAATCCTGATATATCTGATGAAATAGTACTTCTCTACTTCACTGTTCAATCAGGCGATGCAGAATCCCAGTTCCAGAATGTTTTTCAAATTATATTTGCTAGAAAAACAATCTTATATTATTTACATGGGTCAATCTCGACCATCATGATTCCTAAGCTAATAAGGTTGGTTGTGTGCTCTCCTTGCAGCAGCCTGAGCTCCGGCGAGGTTGATCCGGACGGCTCGGCAGCGTCACCGGCGGTGAGAACCCCCCTTCCTTCGCGGCTATGGACGAACTGGTTTGCGTGTTGCCTCCTGCCTTTTGTGCTCGCGTTGCGGTGGTTAGGTTAATGAAAATTGAACTAGTTAACCTGTAAGCGATTCTGCAATTGTTTGTGCATCTGGCAGCAAGCAGTATGAACCATAGTTTAGCTGCTTTAGATAACTACTACTTAGGTTAATAACAATTAGTAGGACTTCATCACAGTTCTTCTGTAGTTCCCTTTAGCTGCTTTAGATAACCATAGTTCTGTAGTTGTAGCTGGACTGTTAATTTGGTACTCCATCACATCGGTGTGGGTTTTGGCAGTACGAGTGTACTGCCACAATGTCACCAGCTGGTGCAATTGCAACCAGTAGAAATGAGAATATAGTATTGGCAATTTGGCATAATATACACCAGAGTCGGATAAGACTTAGGACAACGTCCTTTGAGGCTGCAGAAGATTAGTTGCTAGTTGCTACCATGTGCGTAGGATAAGATCAGATGCTGCTGCTGCAGGATAGTTATCCTCTTCGTATGCCAATATGCTTATTTTCCTTGGTTCCAACTACGCAGCGAATTCTCTTTCAAAAAAATGTGGCGCATGCATGAGGATCAATCCTGTTGACTGTGTGACAATCATGTTTCTCATCATTGTAATTTTTGGTTTTGAAAAAAATACATGTTTTCTTGATCTTCTGTTAAGTCTGTTTATTTATAAATCCAACTTCCATGTTTTTTTAGAGGCAAACCTGAAGACTGACCCCCAATGTTTCCGTGCAGGTAGTAACTCTAATAGGACACTACACTTTCCAAATTCCAATGCTCGCGTGTTGGTCGTTCCCAAGTTTTCACTACCCTGAGTATGTACTCTACCGTACATTTCCAAAAATTCTTCCTCTCATTCACCTGATGCAAACTTGTTCAATGTGTTTCGGTGAAGTTATTACACATACAATACTTTTGAAATACCCATACTGTAACTGACCAAAGAACTAGAAGCAAAAGACATACAATACATCACTTTTCAAATGCTCAATACTGTAGCTGACACACTAGAGAACTAGAAGAATAACCTGGATTAGAAACACTCGCTGGGTGCTTCCCTTGCCCCTGGCAATGTCAATGAATCACAGTGGTACTGTAGGCACCGAGGAAATTGTGGCATGTTGTTTAATTTGTTTATTTATTTGTTGCAGTCTGTGCACTGTTGTGGTGAAACTCTAGTGTTTCTGCAACCTACAAGTGCGTATGGGCACTGATTTCTAGAAGTATTTGAGTTGAAATCTTTGTTGGTTTAGATAGTACAGAAATTTTGAAGGGCGGTTGATTTGCTTCTGGTTTTTGAAATAGAGCTGACTATAGTTATGCATGAACAAGAATATGCTTGTAACTGGTGACAAATAGACCAGCTTTGCAGTTTGCCACATTGGTGATGTAAATGCCCCTAAATGATGATATCTTAACAAGAGCTTTCTGCGATGTTTAACCTTGTTACTATCGTCCATAAGTATTGCCGTTGATTTTGATATATGAGCACTAGTGTTTCCTGCTTACAACAAGCTATGTATTGTACATGTGTCAATTTTACCTGTGTAAATAGTTTGTTTCATACCTAGTAACATGTTTCCTCATAATGAATTATTCGTGCCATGTGAATCATTGCTGCTATCTTGCTACTAATGGATACAGGGACGAAATGCACAGTTTCCCTGTCAAGTAGTTTTTGTTTGGTGACAAGATGCTGTTTTTTTCTTCCAAGTATAATGCTCCTTTCATGTAGTGATGATACTACATCTATTTCATTTCATGTTTATGCCTCTTCCAGAAAATGTGTTGCACCTACAGTAATCAATCTAACTTATCCATTTTATTTTATAGGCCTTCGAGTACAAGAGGCTGCTGCTTGACTATAACAGCGAACACGACCAACAAGTTCCGCCAGCGCGAGGCAAGCGACGACATGCTCGGTTACCCCCACCTGTGAGTCGCGCTCCCCCTGCCCAGCTGCCCCTCCGTGAGTCGCTCTAGATTCGGGATCACTGCTAGATCCTCGGCACTGGAAACGATCAGATATTCAGATGATATGTTAGTTTTTGTGGTTTCTGATAGGCCCGCTGCATCTGTTGGCGTTAACCATTTCCTATGTGGTTCTGTGTGGAACCCTTCCTAATTTGTTTGCAGCCCTTCCTAATTTTTTGTTTTTGTTCTATTTGGAAATGGATGCAGCAGGTGCTCTGCTCTTGCACAGGTCTGGCACCGTCTCCGGCGTGGTGGTGCTTCTTGAGGCGACCGGCGTGATGGCGGCTGTGTACGGCGGTGACCACAAGCTCTCCGGGAGTCCGCTCCATCTTCTAGCCCTAGCTCCCTATTTTCTGCTCCTATAGCATGCTCTGTTGGTTTAGAACACTAGCCGCAGTAGCCTACCGTGTATACGTACTAAACAGCAGGAGCTCAATCACCTTGTGTACACTAGCAGCTTGCTTACACACTTGTCAATTTTGCTTGTGGTAGCCATTACGTAGCTGAATCATGTCCGTGTCTACTAATCATCACTTCATAGTATTTGGCTTCTGTGTGATGGTCTGCGACTATTTTATGGTGATGTGGATATACTTTCTGATTTAAAGTTACTAATATTTTTTGTTTTGATTCTTTCTCTGGTGCGAGGAAAGCTGTGAGTAGATGTGAGTAGACGTCAACGATGCCTACTTGCTTGGCTGCTACAGTGATGCATGCGCCGGTCAAGCAAGCACGCATGCATATACGTACATGTTAGGATAGTAGCAGATGTGCCATAATTCCTGTGTAAGGAAATGTATTCATGAGATGATTTTGTTATGTTATCTAAACCTGGGAGATGTGTTATGTGATGTGATATGATGGATGATCTGAATTCGACATTGAGTTTTCCTGATTTGAATATGAAACAATGTCGGATGCGTGTGTGTAATTAGATTAAAGAGGTCTTGTGCCCAAACAATTTTGTCCAAACATTTATTTCAAAATCCGAGATCTAATACTGGACAACTAATTGGGCTAAAAAAGGCCACAGCCCAACAAGCATTGGTCTGTTTAAAAAGTGAAACAAAAAAAGCCTCAGCAAATAAAAAATAAAAATATTGCAAAAAAGGCCCGGCCCCCTAATATGGAAGTATGGCCTGTGCAGAAATTGACAGAAAAAAACACTAAATTGGCTGAATTAATGGGCTCGGCCCATATAAACACCCAATTGGACTGGGTCGATTCTAATTTTTGACCTTTTCAATTGGTCGCAATTTTGCACGTCGGATCCGACGTGGCCTGGGCAGAGAGCTAGCGACCAAAACAGAAGGTCATGGAATTAACGACCTTTTGTTTTGGTCGTGGAATTCCACGACCTTCTCACAGAGAAGGTCGTTAATTTCAGTTTACGACTGCCAGCTTTTGACCATCTGTTTTTGATCAAAAAAAGGTCGCAAATGAAAATCAATGACCTTTCAGTGACCAATAGTGAGGGTCGTAAGTTGACATATTTCTTGTAGTGGCAGCAGCGGCGCTGGATCTGACGAATATTCCAGCCCAACCCGTGCGGTGGCCGACAGCCGAGGCAGTGGCGGGCCCGTGCAGTCCAGCTAGTGCGGGCTGGCGCGATTCGCTGTGCGCCACGCGCGCGTCTGGTGGCCCAGCAGCCGACCCAGCGACAACCGTGGGCCCGGTGGCAGACATCTCGTCCCGCCCCACCGAGCGGGCACATGCAACGATCCCGAGGGGGATTTATGGTGATCTGTCGGCCCATTAACGACGCGCGTCGGGCGCGTGGGCCGGCCCTTTAATGCCTCTTCGTGTGCGGATGGGGACGCTGGCGTGTTGTGCCGACTAGGTTTAGTCCCACCTCGCCCGCGGAGAGACGCGACGACCGGTTTATATACCCGCGTCGTCGCCTTCTCACAAGCTCGCTACAGAACACTAATGAATGCCCTGTTGTACGCCGTGGCCTCCCCGCTCGGCGGCCGAAAGGCCTCCTAGAAGGCGTTGTAGTATACTGTCCGTGCGCGCGCCCGGCGATGGCTGGGCCTTTTTTTCAAATATTTTTTTCACATAGATTAAATTTTAAAAATGTTAATCAGTTGACAAAGTCATAACAGCAGTAACACATTCATACAAATATATCATGTTTCACACATAATAATAAAAATCACATGTCTCATAACATCGAACAAGGTGGCATAAAGAATAAACTCAAAGTGCCATGTCTCTTATCCTTAAACAAATAAATTGAAAGTGCCATGTCGCATTAGAATCGAACAAATTAACCAAAATAAAGCGACAAATAGTACGACATGCTAATTGAACTCTGTCCCAGTGCCTTCCATTGATTATGAATACTTCATCTTTATGCCCGGTTCCTACATAACAAATTGTAAACAACTCATCAGACAATTGTAAAGAGAGAAACAAAAAATAATTAAAATAATGTAAAACTTACTTTTCATTCTCAGGGCACGTTTGCCGTCTATGGCCCTCTTTCTTACAAATGCCACAAAGAGGACCGGGTTTTCTCTCAGTAAATGATTTTGGTCTTCCATTTTTTGTAACATTTGGATCTTTCTTTGCCCGCCCTGTCGTGCTCTGTTTAGGGGCGCCCTTCATGGAAACTTTCACGGGATCACCTATGACATCAACATGTTGTTCCGGCTCACGTGGCTCCTCATGCACATTTCTTCTACTACCAACAGCATCATCATCAGGGACCTTTTTCTTCGCTATTATATTCTGCAGACACTGCATCAACTCATCAAAGACGAATGGATCATTTGAAGCAACATGAAAAGCTTCAGCTCCTGTTATACTGAGTTGACTATAGCGAGCACGCTGCTCTGCCCCTGTCCAACCCCAGCCAAACATGTCACTCTTCCGCTGTGCAGGCAGCCCACCTCTCGCAACTTTCGACATCCTCTTAAGGATGCAACACTTAGGTATTTTTAGATATTTTCAGATGAACCAACACATACAGAATGTGTTTGCAAGGCAACCCTTTCCGAAGCATTCGTCCACAACTGCAGTCTATCTTATTCTCAGAGTTTTCAGCTCGATAATTCACGCAGAACTGAAATTTGCGGTTATTTCTCCATGTCACGATGAAGGTGTGGCAGTCAACTCCCACTAGCATCTCAAAAATCTCAAGCTCTCCCATCTTCTTCATATCTTGTTGAAGAATATAAAAATTGGAATGAGTGAATACTTCGGCAGCATGCTTCTCAATGTCCTTATATTCTGTGACTGATGGTGGCAATGACTGATTTGAAACACATTCATCATGCGCCTAGTTCTCACGTAGTCGAACTATGCAATTCTCAATGCACAACTAGGTCAACAATAGTCATACCGCCGTCTAGGTGAAGGTGAAGACAAGAGTTAAGGCTTTCACTCCTTTGATTACTGCGCATACCCAGAAAAAACCATCTGACAGATATGATGCTGCCCACAGACTCCTCTTCCAGTACATCCTACGCAGCCACTCTTCTGTTTTATCAGTCTTCCATTTACAGACCAAAGCGTGCCATCTCACCTCAAAGTTGGCTGGAGAGGTGGAGTAGTACAAGAGTGCCCTGAACTCATTTAGCGGTTTGTAATTAAGGTGCTTCTGCATATTTTTTTCCACGTGCCATGAGCAGAGACAGTGCAACACATCAACCAAAACCAACCGAATAGATCGTATCATTGCAGCGTCTCCATCTGTGATGATTGACCTTGGCTTTTTCTGACAATTGGCCTTCAGGAATGTCTGGAGCAGCCACACGTACGTCGCTTCGGTCTCGTCGGACACAATGGCACAACCAAAAACTATGGTGCAACGGTGATTATTTACACCAACAAAGGGGATGAACGGCATACCATATCTCTTCATCTTATACGTGCTGTCGAACACAGTCACATCTCCATACAACTGATAGTCCCGCCGCGACTGTGCATCGCACAGAACATGCTCTTCAAACGGCCCTCCTTATCGAGCACGTACTCAAAGAAAAAGTCTGGATCCTTCTCCTTTCTGCTCCTCATAATCCCGATTGCCGTGTTAGCATCACCCTTCGCAATCAACTTCATTTTTTCTCGGCAACATAGGTTGTAGACGTCTCATCTCAGAAATCCACACTTATTATACGAGCCATACCTGCTAATGAAGTTGTCGACGATGATATGCTTTCTGATCCCAGCTCCTTCCATCGCCAAGATCTTAGCTATCTGGTGATCTCCCATCACTCGATGTGACCGCAGAAATACCACCTCATCTGCTCTAGCCAACAAATGGTTGTGATCATCCATAAAAGCTGCCACGAACCAAACTCCACGTCCTTTGTCCAACTTCACGACTAAATGTGCGCCACACTCGCAACGAGTCTCAGGTCTTAGCCTGCGGGTACGGCCCTCCGGGTTTAAAAATTTACTGAGACGTTTTCCTGCCCTCGAGCAAACGTATCGCCTATACCGAACAGTGGTTGAAAGTCCTTTTCCTCGTTTCACCTTATCTTTTCTGATACTGAATCCACGGTCTTTGGCGTAGTTATTATAGAACATGTAGGCCTCCCATTGTGATGCAAATGTCATACCCATAACCTTCAACTGTGTCTCTAGCGCACGTTGCTGGATTTCAGCTTCCTCAGTGTCCATATTAGCTCCATCCTCATGCTCATAGCCATCATCACCACTCCAACCATCAAAGTTAGCCTACAATATTCCACATAAGCAAGTGTAAGTTGTCATTAACAAGTTTTTATTATTGAATGACATCTTAAATTTTGGTCCGAACCTGGCTTATGTTATCCGCGAAAGATTCAACACCATGATTTTCCTCGTTCTGGACGTCAATATCCTCCTGCACATAAAAAAGTCATATGCACATGTAAGTACCCATATGGTTCTTCATTCGACGAAATGAATGTACACGTCACTTACGTTTTCACTACAAGCACCCTCCTCCTTCTTTTGAAAATCCTCCTCAGGTAAATTATCGTACGACGACCAGGATTCATTGTCGCTGCTATCATCGTCATTTTTACTTTCATTACCATTCGTACGATCAACACTATCGCTACCATCCCACTCACTCGTATCCAAAAACAGATCCGTAAATCCAGTTTCTTTATCCATTGAATGACCTCACAACCAACACTGCAATATTATAAATAAAAAATGATCTATCAATTTTAAATCAAATTAAATGTACTACGATCATACAAATTTTAAATCAAATTAAATGTACTACGATCATACAAATGAGAACTTCATATCTAACAAGTGATTGCACATAATTATTTACAGATACAATTTTTTTGACAAACTAGATGGCTTACATGGCATGCACGTGCAATTCGGCCGGCCTGGCCTGGCTGCGGACGGCGAGGACGTTCCCGGAGAGGTTGATCACGGAGTTGCGGGCGGCGACGGCGTCCACGTAGGCCACGTCACCGCGACGACCTGCACGGAGGCCAGATCACGTACGGCGGGCGACTCCAACAACGTCCGCGCCGGCCAGATCCCGGGTGAAGACAGTGAGAATGGTCGGCGATCGGCGAGGAAAGGCGGCGATCGGCCGGACGGGAAGACGTTGGAATTGGCAGCGTGATCACGGCTAGATCGGCGGGGAAAGGCGGCGATCGGCGGGTAAGGGCGGCGATCGGCGGGGCGGGGCGACGTTGGAATGGGCCGCGTGATCAACGCAGGTCGTGGGTATTTTTTTTTCGCGCGACGGGGAGGGGGTAGATGCGAGCCGGCCGTATCGGCTCGAGCCGTGCGCTCGGCTCTACTTGTATGGGCACGCCGCATACGGCGCGGCATACGTTAAGCACCGTATGCCCAAAATGCCCTTATACGTTAAGGGGGGGGTGTGTGTGTGTGTGTACACCGAAGCAGAGCTAAAAAAAACTCATCAAGCAATCACTTAGAAATTTTCAACAAATAAAACCAATGGTTGATTAAACAATTCAAGTCAGTTGAACAAAGTGAACAAAAGGGAAACTTAGTGGAACATAAATTCTGACAGTACCGTATATTAATCTGAAAATTAGACCATACACCATTTTCTAACAGCCATACACTTACAAAACATAACCATATTTTCGTCAATCATGTACAACAGTCTCACGCCAATTGGTGGTTTTAATCCCCTCCCCAGTTCTTGGACTAATCAAGAAAGGATGGTTGTTTAATATTACCGTGAATAACTCCCATCATCGCCACAAGGATTTTGTTTCTATTTATCGAAAAAATAATAATCAAACACCTCTCCGCCTTCTTGTACAACTGAAAGATTGCATTGTTCAGAGTTGTGACAATGATCTGCAACTAAACGTGTAGTAGGCTCTGAAGTCTGAACTGAAATTCAACTTCATGGGCCAGCCTTTGTCCTTTCCCCTTCTCCCTTTACCTATCCCAATGTATAGAATGGAAGAACTGAAAAAACGCCACCACCTCATAAGATTCTTTAACAATGTGTTCATCCGCCAAAATACGCTATCTTTCAGAAAAGCGTACATCTGAAGCAAAATTAGTCCCACTGCTTACACTGAATACATATCTCCATGTAACCTTTGCCTGAAACGTTTATGAGGGCTATGCCTAATCCAATTAACTGAACAAAAGAGAACTCGTAACTTATTCAACTAAAGCACAAAGTTAGCACATTGAGTATTGGAGGACGATTTGGACTGAAATACCAAGCTAACAAACTAATAGAGTAGAGTATAATTGATGCCTCTGATGTCTGATCTCGATACAACAAAGAGGAAAAGCATATCTTTATTCATTGAGTGTGGAACTTCAGAACTTCTCTTGGTACCAGCCCAGCCAGGAACGGGTACCTCACCACCAGCAGAATTCTCCGCGCGTGCAACACCTGTGCCCGCTCATGGCTGTTCTGCCGCTGTAGCCTCCACGGGCAACAGCCAACACCCAGGAAAGGGCCTCATGTTTGAGAACCAGATCAGACGCAGAAGGGATTAAATCCCAACAGCCACAAAGGGAAAATCTAGTAACTTACAATGTAGAACTAACTTGGACATGGCTACAATCGCCACCTTTGTCTCCGTCTCCATCGACCTCCACCTCCAGATCTAAGAGGGGAGGAACTAGGGCAATCTCCAAGCCAAATCCAACTGTAACTACAATTATATACTCCCTCCGTCCCAAAATAAGTGACTCAAGTTTGTACTACTAGTATTTTTAGTACAAACTTGAGTCACTTATTTTGGGACGGAGGGAGTACATAGGAGGGGCCTTAACAAAATCAACTCCGGCGGTGCCGGGGAAGAGAAGGGTGGGGCCGACGGCGAAGAATTAGGGAGGGGTACTCGAAGACTCAGATTCTCGCGCGGTGTTCTGTTTCTGTGGTCTTCTCCGAAATTCTGCCTAATATGCAGGGTGTTTTTGCAAAAGAGCAAGTTAAGTGGCACTGGACAATTCTCAGCCTTACATTGCAGATCCGACGGTGCAGAAGACACGAAGGCAGAAACACCATCATCACCAACTCGCTTTTTTATAGGAGTAGAGACATACGTTTAAGCTAGGTGATCTTCTTTTGGCCGGCCACGGTCGGGGAAGCTAAGGCGTTGGCCGGACTGATGACTCGGGATTTGCTGACAGGCGCAACGTGACAATTTTCGTGGTGGCGGACAGTGGGAAAACGATGGATATTGAGCCCACAGGGGCGATTGGTACCGTTGTTCTTCATCAAACGTCGGCGTTAGAGGGAACGGAGGTGATCGCAGACAGCTTGGCGGCAATGCTAGTCCCGGCTTCACTGCACCTCCCGGGAACTTCGTCGAGGGCGTGGCCGGACCACGGTACCGACACCATGGTGGGTATCGGGCTAACCGCGGGGGCTGGGGGGCTGGTGGCCATCATCAGCCTCCTCGTCGAAGAGATCCACCACCTCGTTCACCCCAGGTAGACCCTCCTCCGCCGACTGCGGTTGTGTCGGCTAGTGATGCTAATGTACTCAGACGGTCGGGACAACACCGACACCGGCTACAACTCCACTGGCGTTACCGGGTGCGGCGTTGGGTGCGGTATGTGCACTCGCAGCGGTAAAGGTACCAACAGTGAGGCCCGTTCCACCTCGAATGCGGCAAGTGACGAAGGCAGTGACAAAGTCAGTAGGTGAACGGGCAACCAAATGGGCACGTAAGAAGTAAAAGATGACCTGTTATCGATGCGGTGAACCGGGGCATTTTGTGGTCGAGTGCAACGTGGAACTTTGTCATATATGCCTCAAGCCGAAGCATGATTCGATAGAGTGCCCCCTTCTACTGGGACCGAAACCGGTCATCATGATCTATGGGGTGTGTTGCCCTGATTTGATGTTCTTTGAGTCCCCTCACACCACCTCGGTTATGCCTTGCGTGGAGAGCTCGAGGACCCGTGTGGTGAGGGTGACACATGCACTAGTAGAAAACAGGGCTTTGGTCACAGCTCAATATACACATTAGTCCTGGTTGCATTACGAACCGGTATTAATGTGAGCATTAGTCCCGGTTCAAGCGGCTAGAGTGTCGAGAAGGCATTAGTCCCGGTTCAAATGGGACCTTTAGTCCCGGTTTGAGACACGAACCGGGACTAAAGGGTGCGGTGCCCTTTAGTCCCGGTTCGTGTCTCAAACCAGGACTAAAGATTGACCGGGACTAAAGGGTGCGATGCCCTTTATTCCCGGTTCGTGTC
>NC_057814.1:600222383-600226283 GCF_018294505.1 Triticum aestivum
AAAATTAAAATCTTTCGAATTAGGAAAAATAAAAAACTTAAATTTGGACATGTTTTGCAAAAAAGTGTTATGAAAAAGTAAAACGACTATATCCTTTGCATACAATGTCGGGAAAAAACGTATAATATATCAAAATGTTTAGCACGAAATTCCGCATCTGATTTTGACCGCTGTAGGCCATTTTGCAAATTTTTAGAATCCTCAAATTCTAAAAGGAAAAAAAAAGATATGCTCAAATTTTAGTTTTTTTGAATTTTGGTTAAATCTGGTCAAACTGTGGTCAAACTACTTATTCAAGAAGTATTAGTGTTACTAAATAATTATTCAAGAATATTAGTGTTACTAAATAATTATTTCATTTTTTTAATTTTGGTCAAATCTGGTCAAACTGTGGTCAAACTACTTATTCAAGAAATATTAGTGTTACTAAATAATTATTGTTTTTTAGAATAATATTTTCAAACTCAAATAGTGAAACGTGTGACTTCATGCTCAAACTAAACTTCCGAGGGTTAATAGCATTGACATCTTAGTATTGCCAGGAAAACATCAAGTGCAGACTTGAAAACTAGGGGGTTAAGCGTGCTCAGTTTAGAGACTTGTGCAACAGCTTAGGGAGTTGGTTTCGGCCAGTTTCCGGTGATCTCCTGTGAGACTTGAGGATCAGGTGTTCAGAGTGGATTTTTCTACGAGGGGGATCTAGGTCGCCTTCTAATGAAAAGAGTTATAGATCGGATCAAATCTGTAACCAAACGAACGAAGACGAACAAAAACTGAATCCAAATAAATCCACCGAAGACCAGCACCGACCATATCCCATAAGATCCTATGGATACACACCTCCACACATCCGACGACGACGCTATTCGCACCATCGGGACGGGGATAAGATGTGGGAGACATTATTCCTACTAAGGGACCTCATCACCGATACACAGTCCCAATAAAGACGTTGAACCTAACAAAAACGAGAACGCGGTCCCTCCCGCCGGTGGGGGCCGAGATCCTCCGCACCTCCGCGGCCCAAAGGCCATTGGAGGCGGGGCGGATCGGCGGTGGAGCCGACAGAAGGAGGAAGGAGACTTTTCTCGAGGAGGAAAAATCATATGTTTCTTTGTCTATATTTGTTTGGGCATTTGGGCGTCATTGGACACCAAAGTTACACCAAAAATATGTGTGCAACTCTAGTGTTAGGAATGATATCATGTTCAACGATAAACAACCATCGATAAATAATTTCAAGGGCATGCTTAAATTTCAATCGAACTTTACATTTTGCCTCAAGGAAGGACTGCAAGCTTGCTTCCATGAGCATATTATATAATTGAAATGTACAGTAACCCAGCAACAAAACACTGTGACCGACGATTTCGCTGGGACAATCAAAGAGGATGTTATGGCCGCTTTTGGTGGATTCATCAAGGGAGCTGAGAAGGTTTCATCAAGCTAAACAGTTATCCGCTGACATTTCTTCACAATAAATCTCATGCTCAGACAACCTTGTGTACTGTATCCCCAACAGCGATGGGCCAACCTCAA
This sequence comes from Triticum aestivum, assembly GCF_018294505.1. NCBI lineage: Eukaryota > Viridiplantae > Streptophyta > Magnoliopsida > Poales > Poaceae > Triticum > Triticum aestivum. The sequence continues at coordinate 600,223,923 of NC_057814.1, forward strand.
CTCACGGATATTCGAGATGATTAACCATTATTTCTGCCAAAAAGAAGGCATATATAGTGTATAGCATATGTATATACAAGTAAACACAAAACTGATGCTAGTTCGGGAAAATTTCTTGCCAATTGATGCGGATCGCATACTACAGATTCCATTATTTCATGAGGATATGGAGGATTATGTCGCATGGCATCTTACGAAGAGTGGAGTTTTTTCGGTACGTTCGGCTTATTACAAGCAATGGGAAGCAAATATGATCCAGAGGAGAGTGGGTTGGCTCGCTACTTCATGGTGCCCCATCCAGTTTGGAAGAATTTATGGAATATGAAAATACTAGCCAAAGTGAAAATTTTCATATGGAGGTGTCTGCACAACGCCATCCCGTGCTATAGTGTCCTTATGAATCGCCACATCGGAAGGGTTTCTCAATGCCCTTTCTGTCAAGCTAGGGCGGAAGACATTTTTCATATGCTGTTTAATTGTACTAGATCAAAAGCAGTTTGGGATGCTCACGGGATCACACCAGATATCAATTTCGCTAGTATGATCGATCGGTCGGTAGCAGAGGTCATGGAGTTTATCCTGTGCGACTTATCCTATCAGAGATTGTATTCTGGACCGTTGGAGTTGCCGGAGCTCATATCTACGGTATGTTGGTACCTTTGGTGGCAACGACGGCAATTCGTTCGGGGAGAAGACATTTTTTCTCCAGAAAGAACTTGTCGGCGGCCCTTGCTTTAGCTCTGAATTTTGCTCGTGCAGTGGAGATCAAAAACACGCCTAAAATCAACAAGTGGCTGATGTTTCTCTCTGGACAACAAATTTTAAATGTTGATGCATCATTTACCGAGGGTGGCTAAATCAACAAGTAGCTGATGTTTCTCTCTGGACAGCAAATTTTAATTGTTGATGCATCATTTACAGAGGGTGGCTACGCATGCTCATGTGGAGTTGTGATCCGTGATCATCGGGGAAGTTTTATAACAACATCTATGGCAAGACTGGAACATGTAGCTGGCGTGTTCACAGTAGAAGCAGTTGCCCTGCTTGAGGGGCTGAAGCTAGCAAGAAATACGGGTTGCTCTAATCTGGTGGTGAGATCGGACAACAACACCGTGCTGGATGCTATAAACTGCAACGGAGGGTATTCTATGGTGGCAGCGCCGGTTTTCATGATTGTCATAGTATTTTACTAGATTTCGGGAGGGTTACTATTGAGCATTGTAGTAGAGAGACAAATTATATAGCTCATGAGTTGGCTAGATGGGAACGTGCAAATAACTCTTCTCTTTGGGTTGATGGCCCGCCTGAGTTCATCATAAAACTGTTAGCGGACGATGTAACTATTATTTGATTAGTAAAGTAAGCCTTCCCGTAAAAAAAACTGATAAAGCAAAACGTTCTAGCTAAGTATTTTAGCCAAAAACAGAGGCTATCCCAGATTGCTACCATCCCTCACCACCGGCGATATGGCCCATAGGCCCAATTCGCTTCAGGCTGTACATTGTGCGCACACAAGAACCATGGAGCTTCTGAAAGCGCCTTGAGTTGTCCATTCAAAAAGGATCTTTATCGAAGTTTTTGGAGTATTTCTTCGAGCAGAGATTCATGCCGTGAAGAAGGTGTAATTCTTAGTCATAGGAGTTACTTTGTATTTTCTTAAATCTTAGGACCAAATCAATGTATCTATAATTGTTATAAGTATGAATAAAGTTACAGGTGATTCTAAAAATAAAAGAGCCAGAGAGCTCCTGTTTGTCTCCTTATGTGCCCGAACAGTTCCCTGGCGTTCATGTGTTCCAGCTCGTAGGCCAGCCCATGTAGAAGACGAGCGCTCGATCACATTTGGCATCCTTCCCCTGGTCGCTCAATCGTACTTCACCGGTCACGGTTGACTAGTTGAGCAGTCAACCGTTGACTTTTGCTAAAAATAGGAAAACATAAAAGAATTGCAAAAAAGGAAAAAGTTCATAAATTTAAAAATGTTCACTAATATTGAAAAAGTTTAAAAACTTATAAGGTTCATGGAATTTCAAAAGAATTCGCAAAAAATGAAATGAAGTTCATTAAATTTGAAAAAAAAATCATTAAATATGAAAAAAGGTTCATCGAATTTTAAAAAAAGTTAATCAAATTTCAAAAAAGTTCATAATTTTTTTTTAAAAATGCTCATTAAATTTGAGAAAAAAAGTTTTTCAAATTTGATTAAAAATTTCACGCATTTTGAAAAATAAGAAAGAAAAAAGGAACAAGAGGAAAAAAAGAAAAGAAGAACGAATAAAAGAATAAAAAGGATGTAACTAATCACATCGAGGTGAGTTGCTTGGTTGGCTACTATAGGTAACCCTAAACGAGCAGGTCAAG
>NC_057814.1:600226614-600232433 GCF_018294505.1 Triticum aestivum
GGACGCTTAAGGAGCCGTATAGGAAATGCCCTCCCAGATCGGGAGCTCGACACCTTATGCGCCCGAACAGACCGCCGGTGCTCACGCATCCCCGCTCATGGGTCGGCCCATGTATAAGACGAGTGCTTGATCGCATTTGATCGGTTTCCCCCCAGTCGCTTGATCGTATTTGACCATTCACGGTTGACCAGTTGATCAGTAAACTGTTGGCTTTTGAAAAAATTACAGAAAATGAATAAGTTCGCAAAAAATTGAAAAAGTTCATGAATTAAAAAATGTTCATGGATTTTGAAAACAAAATCACATACCTTGAAAATAGTTCATGAATTCGAAAAAAAGTTCATCAAATTTGAAAAAAAGGTTCATCGAATTGGAAAATAGTTCATCAAATTTTAGAAAAGTTCATCAATTTTGAAAAAAGTTCATCAATTTTTTAAAAAAGTTCATTGAATTTGAAAAATATCATCAAATTTTTAAAAAGTTCACTAATTTTTGAAAAATTTCATTGAATTTGAAAAAAAGTTCATCAATTTTGATAAAAAATCATACATTTTGAAAAAAGGGAAAGGAGAAAAGGAACAACACAAAAAAAATAAAAAAATAGACAGAAGAAAAATAAATATAATGGATGTAACTAATTACATCGGTGTGAGTTTTCTGATTGCCTACCGTAGCTTAACCTAAACGAGGAGATCATGGGTTCGAATCACAGCTCGCTTCACTTTTCTTCTTCTTTAAAATAGGAAAAGTGTAATGAGCCGGCCCAGCGCAGAGGGGAGGTGTGCGCTGAAGCAACGGGCGCTTAAGGCGCCGTGTAGGGAATGCCCATGAGCCACCCCTCAATCGTTTATATAGCATAGGAATATGGCCCCTTCAAGCTCATGTGCGCTGTGTGGCGCAGAAGACTCATGGTGTCATTCCATGCTGAAGCAACAAGGCTTTAGGCTTGAAAAAAATCGTCTTCACAAATTTGAATACACATGCTTGAAATCCTGGGCCTGCCCATGATCTCCACTATGGCCGCGAAGGTTCTTTGTTTGCACCTTGCTTTGGTGCTACCTCTGGTCTTGCAAAATCAGTGTGCCATCATCAAGGGTAGAGCAATCCACGACAATTCTCATCCGCCAGCTATCGAAGTCCATGTATGCGGCCAAAACTCCTTTTGTTGTGCTCAAGCTGGATATTGTCACTAGTAGAAAACAGGGCTTTTGTTCGGGCCTGGCCAGCCCATTAGTCCCGGTTCTGCACGAACCGGGACCCATGGGTGCATTAGTCCCGGTTCGTGAGCCCAGGGGGCCGGCCAGGGCCTCGTGGGCATTGGTCCCGGTTCGTTTCGACCCATTTGTCCCGGTTTTAGGCACGAACCGGGACCAATGGGCCTCGCTCCTGGCCCACAACCATTGGTCCCGGTTCTTGGCTTGAACCGGGACAGAAGGGTGAGCTTTAGTCCCGGTTTCAGCCACGAACCGGGACAAATGAGTTGCCTATATATACCCCATCACCGCAGCAGAGCACTCCACAATGCTCTGTTTTTTGCTGGCCGGCGAGGGGGAGGGCATTGGGTGATCTAGCTCACCTCATATGCACATGAGGTGTTCGATGAAATGCCCGAGCCACACTATTTAAGCTTTCTCCTCTCGAAGCTCGACCTTCGAGCTCCATTTTTTTCGAGATTTGTCTAGGTTTATATTAGCGGTCTGTCACGCCCCGCCCCGTCTTCACCGCCGTCGATCGCCCGCGCCGATCTCGTCGCCGACACCACCGTGGTGAGCCTCTTGTTCTTATCTTCTTTTTGAAAGAAAAAAAATTCTTACTTTACATAGATACTTGTCTAATTTTCTTACTTTTGACACACATAATTATATATAATGCACGCAGATGAACCAGCAATGGATGTACGGTGACAGACACACCTGCGAGTACATTAAGGGCGTGCATGATTTTCTCGAAGTGGCCGAGGCAAGCAAGCAGAATGGTTTTATGTGTTGTCCATGCCCTAAATGTGGGAATACGAAGTCTTACTCTGACCGGAAAATCTTTCACACCCACCTGCTTTACAAGGGTTTCATGCCACACTATAATGTTTGGGCGAGGCACGGAGAAATAGGGGTTATGATGGAAGACGGCGAAGAAGAAGAAGACGATGACAACTATGTGCCCCTGAATACAGTGATGCTGCAACGGGGGAAGCTGCTAAAGATCAAGAGGAACCAGACGATGTGCCCGATGATGCTGCAACGGGGGAAGCTGCTGAAGATCAAGAGGAACCAGACGATGTGCCCGATGATGATGATCTCCACCGGGTCATTGTCGATGCAAGGACGCAATGCGAAAGTCAAAAGGAGAAGGTGAAGTTCGATCGCATGATAGAGGATCACAAAAAAGGGTTGTATCCCAATTGCGAAGATGGCAACACAAAGCTCAGTACCGTACTGGAATTGCTGCAGTGGAAGGCAGAGAATGTTGTGGCTGACAAAGGATTTGAGAAGCTACTGAAAATATTGAAGAAGAAGCTTCCAAAGGATAACGAATTGCCCGACAGTACGTACGCAACAAAGAAGGTCGTATGCCCTCTAGGATTGGAGGTGCAGAAGATACACGCATGCCCTAATGACTGCATCCTCTACCGCGGTGACAAGGATTTCAACACATGCCCAGTATGCGGTGCATTGCAGTATAAGATCAGACGAGATGACCCTGGTGATATTGACGGCGAGCCCCGCAGGAAGAGGGTTCCTGCGAAGGTGATGTGGTATACTCCTATAATACCACGGTTGAAACGACTGTTCAGAAACAAAGAGCATGCCAAGTTGATGCGATGGCACAGTGAGGACCGTAAGAAAGACGGGAAGTTGAGAGCACCCGCTGACGGGTCGGAGTGGAGAAAAATCGAGAGAAAGTACTGGGCTGAGTTTGCAGGTGACCCAAGGAACGTATGGTTTGCTTTAAGCGCAGATGGCATTAATCCTTTCGGGGAGCAGAGCAGCAGTCACAGCACCTGGCCCGTGACTCTGTATGTATAACCTTCCTCCTTGTATGTGCATGAAGCTGAAGTTCATTATGATGCCAGTTCTCATCCAAGGCCCTAAGCAACCCGGCAACGACATTGATGTGTACCTAAGGCCATTAGTTGAAGAACTTTTACAGCTGTGGAATGGAAACGGTGTACGTGCGTGGGATGAGCACAGACAGGAGGAATTTAACCTGCACGCGTTGCTGTTTATAACCATCAACGATTGCCCCGCTCTGAGTAACCATTCAGGACAGACAAACAAGGGATACCACACATGCACGCACTGTTTAGGTGACATCGAAAGTATATACCTGGACAAATGCAGGAAGAATGTGTAGCTGGGCCATCGTCGATTTCTTCCGACCAACCATCAATGTAGAAAGAAAGACAAGCATTTCAAAGGCGAGGCAGATCACCGGAAGAAGCCCGCCATGCGTACCGGTGATCACGTACTTGCTATGGTCAATGATTTACACGTAATCTTTGAAAAGGGTCCCGACGGACTAGCTGTTCCGAATGACGCTGAGAGACGCGCACCCATGTGGAAGAAGAAATCAATATTTTGGGACCTACCCTACTAGAAAGACCTAGAGGTCCGCTCTTCGATCGACGTGATGCACGTGACGAAGAATCTTTGCGTGAACCTGCTAGGCTTCTTGGGCGTGTATGGGAAGACAAAAGATACATCTGAGGCACGGGAGGACCTGCAACGTTTGCACGAAAAAGACGGCATGCCTCCAAAGCAGTATGAAGGTCCTGCCAGCTACGCTCATACCAAAGAAAAGAAGGAAATCTTCTTTGAATGCCTGCTTAGTATGAACGTCCCGACTGGCTTCTCATCAAATATAAAGGGAATAATAAATATGCTAGAGAAAAAGTTCCAGAACCTAAAGTCTCATGACTGCCACGTGATTATGACGCAACTGTTCCCGGTTGCATTGAGGGGGCTTCTACCGGAAAACGTCCGATTAGCCATTGTGAAGCTATGTGCATTCCTCAATGCAATCTCTCAGAAGGTGATCGATCCAGAAATCATACCAAGGCTAGGAGTGATGTGGCGCAATGTCTTGTCAGTTTCGAGCTGGTGTTCCCACCATCCTTCTTCAATATCATGACGCACGTCCTAGTTCATCTAGTTGACGAGATTGTCATTCTGGGCCCCGTATTTCTACACAATTATTACCCCTTTGATAGGTTCATGGGAGTCCTAAAGAAATATGTCCGTAACCGCGCTAGGCCAGAAGGAAGCATCTCCATGGGCCATCAAACAGAGGATGTCATTGGGTTTTGTGTTGACTTCATTCCTGGCCTTAAGAAGATAGGTCTCCCTAAATCGCGGTATGAGGGGAGACTGACTAGAAAAGGCACGCTTGGAGGGGACTCAATAATATGCAGGGACGGATATTATTGGTCTCAAGCACACTACATAGTTCTACAAAATTCTACCTTGGTGACCCCGTATGTCGATGAACACAAGAACAGTCTGCGCTCCAAACACCCGGAGCAGTGCGACGACTGGATTACATGTGAACACATCAGGACTTTCAGCAGTTGGTTGGAAACACGTCTCAGAGGTGACAACACTGTTTGTGATGAGATGTACTCGTTGTCCAGGGGACCATCTTCGAGTGTATTGACTTACAAAGGATACGAGATAAATGGGAATACATTTTACACGATCGCCCAAGATCAAAAGAGCACCAACCAAAACAGCGGTGTCCGCTTTGATGCAGCAACCGAGAGGGGAAAGGACACATATTATGGTTACATAGTGGACATATGGGAACTTGACTACGGACATGATTTTAAGGCCCCTTTGTTTAAGTGCAAATGGGTCAATCTGTCAGGAGACGGGGTACAGGTAGACCCACAGTACGGAATGACAACAGTGGATCTGAACAATCTTGGGTACACTGATGAACCGTTCGTCCTAGCCAATGATGTGGCACACGTTATCTATGTGAAGGACATGTCTACCAAACCGAGAAAAAGAAAATATAAGGAGGCGAATACATCATACGATGAGCCAAAGCGCCACATAGTTCTTTCAGGAAAAAGGGACATCGTGGGAGTGGAGGGCTAGACAGACATGTCTGAAGATTATGAAAAGTTTCATGAAATTCCTCCCTTCAAAGTCAAGGCTGACCCAAGCATCCTGATAAACGATGAAGATTATCCATGGTTACGGCGCAATAAGCAAATGACACAAGCGAAGAAAAAGTGAAGACTTTCTCTCCACAACTATTATGATGATACCATGCCAACTTTCAACCTTTTCGTAGTTCATTTGAAATGCCTGTTGTAACAGACGAGTTTTCGTATGAAACCCTGATATCTCGAAACAGATTGTCCGTTTTGTACACGAAGTCAGAAAGGGTTGAAAATTGATGATGTGGCTTTGAATGGTGCATTTTGAACACAGAAAAACTATGGAGTTCAAATAAGTTCAAAAAAATGAAATCCCTTTGTAACAGACGAGTTTCCGTATGAAACCCTGATACTTTGAAAGAGATTGTACGTTTTGTACACGAAGTGCATCCAGTTTTTGCCGTAACCCTCTCTACTTTCTTGCACATGCTATGTGGATGAAATGATGATACCATGCCAACTTTCAACCTTTTCAGAGTTCATTTGAAATGCTTTTTAATTTCAGGGTCTTATAGCTCAAAATGATCAATAAATGCATGAAAAATAACAAATGAAGTCAGAAAGGGTTACGGCAAAAATATCAGGGTCTTATAGCTCAAAATCATCATAAAATAAAATAAATAAAATAAGCAAAAAGAATTTTCATAAACAACTTTTT
>NC_057814.1:600233957-600236725 GCF_018294505.1 Triticum aestivum
TAATTAGTAGTTGACCTAGTTGATTTTATAAAACTACTTTATTTTACTATATATAGAAGTAGTTTATTGTTAGTAAGTACTACTTTATTTTATTTATAGTAAGTGCTTAGTAGTTGAACTAGTTGATTTAATAAAACTACTTTATTTTACTATATATAGAAGTAGTTTATTTTTAGTAAGTACTACTTTATTTTATTTATAGTATGCTTAGTAGTAGTTGAACTAGTTTATTTAAGAAAACTATATTTTACTACATATAGAAGTAGTTTATTTTTAGCAAGAAAATTAATAGAACTAGTTTATTTTTTTAGTTCAAGCAATTATTCCTGCATCGACGTCGACGATGCCTATCCCGCATCCTCGCCGTCAACTCAGCGGAGGAGGACGGTTTGATCAGAGGGGCAATGTTCAGGACTGGGCTCCGCCGGGCTGGTATTTGGAGGTGCTACCTTCCGGGGGGCGTAGGTTGGTGAGGAGCCAGCCCGTCGTTGACCCGATTCTTGTTTGGTGGCGGTCGTGTGAGCCAGTGACGGTGCCGAGGCTTCCGGACACCGCGGAGGTGGTACGTCACCGTGTCAGCGAGGAGGACGAGCACGTCCGTCGCTACATGGTTGCGTTGGAGGGCAGGTCCGATAATACCTGGCAGGTTCTTCAGGGATCTCACTGGAGCTATGATCATGTGATGGTTCCTTCTCTTTGGGTGTCCACGGCCCGCGCCGATACCCGTCGGGCGCTACGGTTCTAGCTGTATTAGCGATGCTCTATGTATGATAGTATTCGAGGTATATTAGTGATAATATTCGACGATGTACGGACGAAAGAGATGATGTAGATAATAATTGAATCCATGCTAATTTGAATACTACTTTATTTTATGATTTGGTTTTGCTTATTGAATGCTCAAATTGGAAAAGTACTCCTACTTTGAATGCTAAAATTGCAGAGCACTATGCAAGGCATATGCATGTGATTAGTTGATAGCTTATGGGGTTTATGTTTTTGCAGAAATCTAGGAGCCCCTCCATCATCCCCGCCGTCGTCCCCGTCACCGACCACCCTCCGACCTCGAGGTGAGACCAGCCAAATCTCCATGTCAATATGAGCCCTATATATGAGAGGACGATATGTCCTTTTTTAGAAAGATAATTAAACGATATTTTGGGTTGACTTTAAGTCTGTCGAGTCTCCACCATATCTGAGGGGACAAAGAATCCCTACTGTTGTCGTGGGGGTAGCTTCTCCTTCGTTCCCGTGTGCTACACAATTTGGTGTAATGCACTCCGAACGAAAGGAGGAGCTACCATCACCGACGGTCGCAATGTCAGAGAGGAATCAGTGAGGGAGAGTCTCCACCATATATATATATATGAGAGGACGAAGAATTCTGACTGTTGTCGTGGGTGTAGCTTCTCCTTCATTGCCGTGTGCTAGACAACTTGGTGTAATGCACTCGGGGATGAAAGGAGGAGCTACCATCACCGACGGTCGAATATGTACACCACGTGAGCTGAGTGTTTTCAAGAAAAGACTCGACAGACTGATAGTCAACCCGTGATGAATAATAATGATCTAATTTAGGTTTTTTAGTACATATATTTAATTGTACAAGTTTAATATTTGAATTATGAACATAAGAAATGGCATACTCGGACGACGAAAGTCTCTCGGGGGAGTGTGACTGGTGCCACGACGACCGAGGTCTATGCGACAGGTTCATTGAGCTAGACGAAGATCGACGCTTCAGCATTAAGCTCGAGGAGACCTTCGATGTTGAAACGGTACGCAACGACAACAAGTGTTTTTTTCGTAATTAAGCACGACTTCAACTATATATTTCAACGTGTACGTTTCATCTTTTACAATTCGACTAGCTTATCCCATGCTATGCAGGACGCTATGTCTTGGAGAGGATGGGTTTTGAAGACCATGAAAGTATGGAAACAAAGAAAATTCACCTAAGGACCCATCATGTTATGGATTTCGAAGTAAAACTGTACAATTCTGAGAGCGTAACCCATTTTGGTTGTAAATGGGAAGCACTTTGCAAGATGTATGGTTTTCATGAGGATATGCTTATCACCATGGATCTTGGTGATCCTGAAATCGAGGAAAACAATCCGGACATTTGGGCCCTTGTTGATACGCCTCCAATTCTACCGCTATGTGAGTTTCTCAAACATAGTTATTAACTAATCTATATTGTTTATTTCAAAATAGTTGACAGCTTATTTCCATTGACAGCTTATTTTCATTCTTCAAAGAATGTGCGGAAGATGGTAGACAAAACCCACTACACCGATGACTGCGAATTAAGTTATCAGGAGAAAAATCATGTGATCGCATTTTGTACTGATCTTGAGAATTACAATATCTACAATCAAACTCCTCAACATTATGGTCAATACGTGCCACTAATGCACGTGTTGAACAACAGTAACTTCCATGGAGATACCCTGGTAAGATTTTTTACTATTACGACATCCTTGCATCTTTTGCATACTTCTAAAACTAGTACATCCACTAGGAAAAAGGGCCATTTATCCCGGTTCATAAGGGCCTTTTGTCCCGGTTGTTGAACCGGGACTAAAGTGTCGTTACTAATGCCCTTGGCCTTTAGTCCCAGTTCTTACATGAACCGGGACAGATGGGCCTCCACGTGGCCCGTGCGGCCAGCCCAGGCAGGAGGCCCTTTGGTCCCGGTTGGTGGCACAAACTGGGACCAATAGGCATCCACGCGTCAGCAGCTGGCAGGAGCTGAGGTTTTTGTT
>NC_057814.1:600237061-600241187 GCF_018294505.1 Triticum aestivum
TTAGGTGTTTCATATATTGTGTTATCTCGCTAATAAATAGAGAGATGTGTCCTCTCTTATCTCCGTGCTTGGTCAACGTACGCTACGTTTTATACGTATAGAGAGGACTCGACACGCTAGCTAGTAAGCAAATGAAGGAAACAGAAGATCATCATGAACATATGCATACAGAGAGAAGTGATATCGACCACCTCTCCTTCTCGGAGAGATTGGTCGAACAACAAGTTCTCGTATATCTATCCGACGCTACTGGCCACATATATACAATATAATTATCTCTTACAATATAATCTCCTAATTATATATGAACTCAGGGTCCACATGGTATTCTCCGTCTTTAGCGATCACGCGGTCAAGGAAGAATGCCGCCAATTCCTCTTGAATTGCTCGCATACGATCTGGTGGTAGGAGTTCATCCCGCATCCGAAAGATCTAATTTGAAGAAGGGGGTCAATACATATATATATGAATAAATGAAACTCAACACAAATGATGGTAATAAAATAAAATTGTGAATATTATTGCTTACGCACTTCATATTGTTCGTCAGAGTAGCCCCGCTCACAGGTCGTGTGGCGGATGGACTCGCAAACATAGTATCCACAGTAATTATTCCCGGCTTCCGCTACAACCACTTTACAAGAAATAGAGGTCAATTAATCAAACTGATAAGCAAGCATGCTATAAATGGTATTGATGAAACTAGCGCTTGAATCACTAGGAGATGCGCGGAACATGCTAGTAGTACTTACTTTCGGGTGTCTAAATTGCAGCTTCTTCGGCAGTCCCAGAGCTTTTTTGGTGAATTTTGTCCAAACCCTGCCAGACAAAGAAAACAATTACTTGTTATCAGGAAATGAACAAAGTTGCTGATATGGTGCGATAATGATTGATTTAACTTACTTCTCGAGCATTTCAGTCATGTCCGCATACTCCTCAGGATATTTTCGTCTCGAGTCTAAGACAGTTACTAGTCCCCGCTCAAGCTTAATCTCTAGGAGAATATAGTGGAAGCTGCGCACGCATGCATAACTCATCAATTACATTACTATAACCTGGACTAATAAGGGAAACCGAATATGCACAAGACAGTAACACTCACTTGAAGTTGTAAGGAAAGAGTATTATATCTTTGTTTTCATTTATTACCAACGATCGTAGCAAGTTGGCCTCGGTATCTTTGGCATGAAATTTAACCTCATTTGCATCTATGAGATTTGTGTTAATGAACCCAATATCACCGATTTGTCTTTTCTTCAATTCGGTGATCTTCAATCTGCATAATATAGTGAGGATAATTAAAAATACATGCAATGAAAGAGCTGACCTATATATAGAGACTTAATGACAGAAATAGTACTACTTACAGACAGTAGCAAGTGACCGTTAATTTATCGAGGGCCATTTGATTGAAAAACTGGAAGAACTCCTCAAATGGAACATGCAACAGATCAATTCCAACGCGGTCATGCTCCTCTTTAATGAACAGCGTCAAAGTATTCGTCCCCCCAGACTCTCTGCAGGTTTTCATGTACCAATCATGGAATCTTCGCATCATCGTTGTTAGAGATTTTTCATCTTTGACAAGAGGCTTCCCGTACTCGTATCTGTGTTCGTCCACCTCCAAGAAATCATAATGTACATCGTCGGGCAGGTAATCTCCAAGATTGGTATAACCGGGCACCATCCTCGGATCATTAGCGACGATGTCGCTAGACACCTTGAGCGGGGGACACGATTGGTCCGCTTGTTCGCCGAGCTGGGCAATTTGTTTCCCAGCTCGTCGTTCTGCTAACCTTTGATCACTGATAGTACTTCCCCACCGCTTCGCTTCGAGAAATGACTTATCAATAATGCGGTCGTAGTTGGCTTTCGGCGGAGACTTTGGTGGTTTCTTCAGGGCAGCCAGAGTGCGCTTCGCTTTCACCGGATCTATCTTCTCCTCCGGAGGTGGATGTTTCTTTGCTTTCACCCCTTCAAAGAAGTTCGTCACTTCGGCTCGCATGATTTTCGCGTTTTCTTCCACGGTCCTCTTGTATGGTAACTTCGGCGGAGTCTTCAGAGAAGGACCAAATCTGTATTGCCTCCCGCCTCTAGCTGTACTGCTAGACGCCGGAGCAGACGGAGCGGCTGCGGCTGTCTTCTTTCGTGCTTGCTTACGAGGCGGAGGAGAAGGACTACGACGTGCCGGAGAAGACGGGGCGGCGGCGGGTCTCTTCCGCCCTTGCTGGCGAGGCGGAGAAGGAGGAGGCTAGCTGCTCGGGCGCGCTGGCGCAGGAGGAGAAGGAGGCGGAGTGCCGCCACGCGCAGGAGAAGGAGGCTGAGTGCCCTGATCACTCGCCGGAGGAGGAGGCGAAGGAGGAGGCGGAGTGCCCTGACTCGCCAGAGGAGGAGGCGGAGGCGTCCAGTTCGGAAGGTTGATGAGCTCCTTCCGCCATAGGCATGGAGTCTTCAGATAAGAACCCAGCCGAGTCTCCCCGTCACCCGTAGGGTGGTCAAGCTAGAGGTCCTCAAATCCTTCTGTGATTTCATCCACCATCACCCTAGCATATCCTTCTAGAATCGGCTAGCAGTGAAAAGTTGCGCCAGGTTCAGGAGGTGCAACAGAGCCAACAGCCGCCTTGACTTTCAATTCCATCCACTGCATCATAAGGTGGCAATGCTGAGACTCCATGATAGTATCCACGGGGTAGCTAGCAGGAGCCGTGAAGACAGGCTCCTGAAGCAGCTCCGTGGAAGCCACGCTGCTTCTCCGCTGAGATGGCGGGGTAGCTTCGGGTGTAGCTTCGGCAGGTCGCGTGCTGCGAACTGCGTCTCGTTCCTTTAGCGCTTGTACCCTTGCGTGCAGCGCCTGTAGTTGGGTCAACTCCTTTTTCTTCTTCCTCTCCCGGCGTTTGTAACCGCCTGCGTCGGGAAATCCAGCCTTCCACGAAAGGGAGCCTGGCGTGCCTCGTGTCCGTCCGGGGTGCTCAGGATTCCCGAGGGCCTCTGTGAGCTCGTCGTTCTCTCTATCCGGAACGAACGTCCCTTGCTGCGCTTTTTCGATATACTCCCGAAGCTTCTCGATGGGTGTGTTCAGCTGCTCGTTGGTCCAAACGCACTTCCCTGTTACAGGGTCCAATTTTCCCCCAACCCCGAAGAACCAAGTCCTACAACGGTCTGGCCAGCGTCGCGTCTCTGGATCGATCCCTTTATCAATGAGGTCATTCTCAGCCTTGTCCCACAACGGCCGGGCTTTCAGGTAGCCACCTGACCCCGTGCGATGGTGATGCTTCTTCTTTGCAGCATTTTTCTTGTTTGTCGCTGACATCTTTGCTGCTCTCTCAGATTTCTTTTTTGTGACAAATGCGGGCCACTGATCTTTGATCTTCTCAAATTGGCCGATGAATTCTGGAGTCTTGTGTTGGTCGACAAACGATGATTTCAGCTCATTCTTCCACCTCCTGAATAGCTCAGCCATCTTCTTAAGAGCATAAGCCTTGATCATTGGCTTTTTAACTGGATTCTCCGGATCCTCCTCTGGCGGGAAGGTGAAATTTTCCTGCTATTTAATATTACTGTGTTCTATGATTCTATTCAAAAACAGATTTTGTTATTTTGTTACAAAGGGATTTCATTTTTTTGAACTTAGTTGAACTCCATAGTTTTTCTGTGTTCAAAATGCACCATTCAAAGCCACATCATCAATTTTCAACCCTTTGAGACTTCATTTGTTATTTTTCGTGCATTTACTGATTTTTTCAGCTATCAGACCCTGAAATTGAAAAGCACTACAAATGAACTCTGAAAAGGTTGAAAGTTGGCATGGTATCATCATTTCACCCCCATAGCATGTGCAAGAAAGTAGAGAGGCTTACGGCAAAAACTGGATGCACTTCGTGTACAAAACGGACAATCTCTTTCGAAGTATCAGGGTTTCATACGGAAACTCGTCTGTTACAAAGGGATTTCAATTTTTGAACTTATTTGAACTCCATAGTTTTTCTGTGTTCAAAATGCACCATTCAAAGCCACATCATCAATATTTAACCCTTTGTGACTTCATTTGTTATTTTTCATGCATTTACTGATTTTTTTAGCTATAAGACCCTGAAATTAAAAAGCACTACAAATGAACTCTGAAAAG
>NC_057814.1:600241462-600262758 GCF_018294505.1 Triticum aestivum
TGAAAAGGTTGAAAGTTGGCATGGTATCATCATTTCACCCACATAGCATGTGTAAGAAAGTAGAGAGGCTTACGGCAAAAAACTGGATGCACTTCGTGTACAAAACGGACAATCTCTTTCGAAGTATCAGGGTTTCATACGGAAACTCGTCTGTTACAAAGGGATTTCATTTTTTTGAACTTATTTGAACTCCATAGTTTTTCTTTGTTCAAAATGCACCATTCAAAGCCACATCATCAATTTTCAACCATTTGTGACTTCATTTTTTATTTTTCATGCATTTACTGATTTTTTCAGCTATAAGACCCTGAAATTGAAAAGCACTACAAATGAACTCTGAAAAGGTTGAAAGTTGCCATGGTATCATCATTTCACCCACATAGAATGTGCAAGAAAGTAGAGAGGCTTACGACAAAAACTGAATGCACTTCATGTACAAAACGGACAATCTCTTTCGAAGTATCAGGGTTTCATACGGAAAGTCGTCTGTTACAAAGGGATTTCATTTTTTTTGAACTTATTTCAACTCCATAGTTTTTCTATGTTCAAAATGCACCATTCAAAGCCACAT
This sequence comes from Triticum aestivum, assembly GCF_018294505.1. Lineage (NCBI taxonomy): Eukaryota > Viridiplantae > Streptophyta > Magnoliopsida > Poales > Poaceae > Triticum > Triticum aestivum. The sequence continues at coordinate 600,242,034 of NC_057814.1, forward strand.
CATCAATTTTCAACCCTTTCTGACTTCATTTGTTATTTTTCATGCATTTACTTTTTTTTCAGCTATAAGACCCTGAAATTGAAAAGCACTACAAATGAACTCTGAAAAGGTTGAAAGTTGGCATGGTATCATCATTTCACCTACATAGAATGTGAAAGAAAGTAGAGAGGCTTACGGCAAAAACTGTATGCACTTCATGTACAAAACGGACAATCTCTTTCGAAGTATCAGGGTTTCATACGAAAACTCGTCTGTTACAAAGGGATTTCATTTTTTGAACTTATTTGAACTCCATAGTTTTTATGTGTTCAAAATGCACCATTCAAAGCCACGTCGTCAATTTTCAACCCTTTCTGACTTCATTTGTTATTTTTCATGCATTTACTGATTTTTTTTGAGCTATAAGACTCTGAAATTGAAAAGCACTACAAATGAACATGGATACATAAGTGACCAAATTAATAGTAGTTCATCATCACATTAAAACCAAAGTACATACATAGTTCAAATTGAACAACATATAGCTCTCCAGAGCATCTAGTTAAACCATACATTGAAACTATGTAAAACCTTGGAAAGCAACAACAAATGCGATCATAATCACAACTAAGGTAACAATTGATCCAACGGCATAATGATACCAAGCCTCGGTATGAATGGCATATTTTCTAATCTTTCTAATCTTCAACCGCATTGCATCCATCTTGATCTTGTGATCATCGACGACATCCGCAACATGCAACTCCAATATCATCTTCTCCTCCTCAATTTTTTTATTTTTTCCTTCAAGTAATTGTTTTCTTCTTCAACTAAATTTAACCTCTCGACAATAGGGTCGGTTGGAATTTCCGGTTCAACCACCTCCTACATTAATAAAATCTATGTCACATTGGTCGGCATAATTGTCATAAACAATAAATGAATCAAATAGTTATAAAAAGATAATATATACCACATCCGAATTATAGACAGGATGAGGGCCGACGGGGGCGGATACCAGAACCATCGCACTATATAATAACAAGGAATAATAAAAATAAGTAAATTAGACAAGTATCTATCTGAAGTAAGATTTTTTTTCTTTCAGAAAGAAGATAAGAACAAGAGGCTCACCACGGTGGTGCCGGCGACGAGATCGGCGCGGGCGATCGACGGCGGTGAAGACGGGGACGGGACGTGACGGACCGCTAAACCTAGAAAAATCTCGGGGAAAATGGAGCTCGGAGGTCGAGTTTCGAGAGAAGAAATATTAACTAGTGTGGCTCGGACATTTCATCGAACACCTCATGTGCATAGGAGGTGAGCTAGAGCACCCAAATGCCCTCCCCTCGCCGGCCAGCAAAAAACAGAGCAGTGTGGAGTGCTCTGCTCGCCGGCGATGGGCTATATATAGGCAACTCATTTGTCCCGGTTCGTGGCTGGAACCGGGACTAATGGATGTGGGCCAGGAGCGAGGCCCATTGGTCCCGGTTCGTGACTAGAACCGGGACAAATGGGTCCAGACGAACCGGGACCAAAGCCCACGAGGCCCCGGCCGGCCAACTGGGCTCACGAACCGGGACGAATGCACCCATTGGTCCCGGTTCGTATAAGAACCGGGACTAATGGGCTGGCCAGGCCCGAACGAAAGCCCCTTTTTCTACTAGTGATCATTGCTAACTACGAAGTTATTACTATGTTTTTCAACAGATAATCCCGAATGATTGTGTGCCTCATCTGATGTATGAGCATGGTCGCCTTGATGTTTTGAACATACGGCCAGGTCATCCTACGAATCTCAACTGTCCATACCGGATTTCTAAAAGAAGTGGAGACATGAAAATCAAAGAATGGAAAAAATGTATGGATAGTCGTAAGGAGGTTCTTGGAAGCAAAAGGAAGCGAAGCGCAAGAATTGGAGAGATGGTGATCTCCATTCTCCATAATGGAGAGTCAGGGTCTATATTGTTTTATGCTATTTTACCTTAAAGAGGGTATTTAGGTCCTACCTAATACTGATGATCATGTGCTTAGAACAATTAAGTAGGGTTGGTTTGATGACTATGAGGATGATGATCGTATGACTTGTTATTAATAACGAGTAGAAGTTGTATGATGATGATTAGTAGGACTTATTATTACGATGATGCATGATGTGGCATGAAGAGTTATTATATATCAGTGGGTGAAATGAATATGGATTGGATTGAAGTGAAGGCACCAAGCATGTGGTGCATGTCGAAAGTAGTACTAATCCAAACTTGATCAAGTTAGGATTAATATTACTTTCGACATGCACCACATGTTGCCTTCACTTTAATCTAAGCCATGTTTAGGCATAGCAGTAGCGTTGGTAAACCAAGCACGGAAATAAGAGAGGACACTTCTCTCTGTTAGCTAGCTTACAACCCTAAATTACCCCCTAAACCACCCCCTTTCAGAAAAAAAAACCTCAGCTCCTGCCAGCTGCTGACGCGTGGATGCCTATTTGTCCCGGTTGGTGCCACCAACCGGGACTAAAGGCCCTCCTGCCCGGGCTCGCTGCACCGGCCACGTGGAGGCCCATCTGTCCCGGTTTGTGTAAGAACCGGGACTAAAGGCCTAGAGCATTAGTAACGACCCTTTAGTCCCGGTTCAAAAACCGGGACAAAATGGGCCTTACGAACCGGGACAATAGGCCTTTTTTCTACTAGTGTGTGCCTGCTTTCAAGTTTCAAGTCTTCAACGTGCTTTCTTTTTCTGATTGAGGTTCTTAGCATATTGGCTTCGATCGTTGGTGGCATTATCTGCTCTGTCTTCTTTGGTCCACTTCGAGCTCCCGGTTCTTGTCAATGGAGTTCTAGGAGGGGAAGTCCAACATCACCATGGTGTTCGCCAACTTGCATAGCTCCCTAGTACCGCGTGCCTACCAAATGTCATTATATGTTGACGATGCAGAGATTTTCCGAAAACTTCCTCGTGTGTTTGGTGAGGCGTCTGGCCTGCATATACAAAGATGCGCACTTAGGAGTGTGTCGAGAAAAAAAAAGTACAATAAAGGTCTTCGCTACTATTTTAGCTGAAAAAAGCGTCTACAAAAGAAGCACTCTAGGCGCGACATCACCACGAAAGTGCCGCACGCCCTCCTTTGATAAGTGTAATACCTGCTGTCCACCAGCCGAGTTCCCACCATTTATAGATTCGAAACCGTGTACCATTACAGTTGTGTATGTCCATCTTCAAATACCTTTTGATTTTTTCTATGGAAAAGTTAGCGCGTGCTTTTGACCTTTGGGTGCGCAGGAATATGTTCTCAGCCGAAAGGGAGCGTCTCAGGCTTAAACAAATATACAGATGTGCACTGGCTCGTCTGTAGTCTGAGCAATTCCCCACATTTCTACCGAGTTCACGAGTGAAATCCTGGTCGACACTCGACACTCGGCATCGGCTTCAAGGACGCGCCGTCGCCAGTCTGTCCAGCACCGCCGGTCAGCAGCAGCCCAGCCCGTCTGTCCCCGACGAGCCCCCGAACTCCAATCCTCGGTGGGCAAGCAGGGGACGCCGCGGCTTCCACCGAGTTCCACAAGTCGCCAGGCCGTTTCCAGGTTAGTGCTTTCCCCATAGCTCTCCTCCTTTGAGTTCATCGGATGGTTTTGTGGAAACTCCATGCATCTTGGTATCATTACTATCATCACAGGCTCATAGCTATGTGTTACTGTTGGGTCTGCGCTTGACTGAATTTTTGTTCTTTGTGTAAATTATCTAGTACTCCCTCCGTCCAAAGTTAGTATAATGTTAAGTCACTTATTTTGAGACGTAGGGAATAGATCTTTGTTGTATCTTGGGTCTTATTTGTGACAGATATGTTGATCTGCTGGTCAGCAAGGAGAAAGATCAAAGGAATTAAATTGCTTATTGGGCTGTAGATATAAGGTTTTTTTTCCCCTTTCTGTCAGGAAAGGCAACGGAATGGACGATGCATGTTCACGGCCAACGCTTATGCCACTCGATTTATTACGAGAAATTACTAATGGTTTCTCCGAGGAGCGGAGACTTGGTAGCGGTTCGTTTGGAAAGGTTTATGAGGTAAGATTTATGATCTCCATGGCTTCCTGAAATGGACAAGATCATACAATAATGCAACTAATTATCTTCCTAACAAAGGGGTATATGGTAATATTCACAATACTGTATATAAAATCTGAGATCTATTAGGAGATGATGAGTGAGTACGTGCATGTGTATGCAAGTTGCATATTTTATTTCCAGACAAGCATGAGGCCTCCCTCCTCCAGCCCATCATGTCCCTCGTCGGCCGCGGGAGCGACAGGAGGGAAAACCTAGCCGCCGTCATGCCTCCCTTTCTCCCTCCACCTCCCTCACGGTCAGCGTCGGCGCCGGCGGGGATCCATCATCCTCTCGCGTGGTGGATCGGCTTGGCGGGGCTTCTAGGCTAGAGTGCGGCGCTGGCGGCACGCGCCGGAGCAAGGCAGCGACGGTGGCATGGCGGGTGCGCGCCGGGCAATGTGGGGAGGAGCGTGCTCGGGGATCAGCGGCGGCGGCTTCGCGGTGGCCAGATCCGTCCCGCAGGGTGGCGCGGGGTGCGACCGGGCGACTACCTTGTAGCTGTGGACACTACTCCTCGCGGCGGCATGGCGGGTGTGTGTCAGGCAATGCGGGGCGAAGCGTGCTCGGGGTTTGGCGGCGGCTTCGCGACGGCCAGATTCGACCCGCGGGTGGCACGAGCTGTGGCCGGCCGACTACCTTGTAGTTGTGGATGCTACTCCTCGCGACAGCGGCGGCATGTCTCCCTCCCTGGTGTGGCCTTCTGACGACGCGACGATGGATGCTGGGGCGGTGGCCGCGGGCGGCGGAGCTGGTGGTGGCCTTCTCTTCATAGTGATGGGATGTCAAGCGTGGTTGACCATGGGACAGCGCATGAGAGATTCGGGACCTAGTGCCTGAATTTGATGCTCCTCCATTACTAGGATAAGGGAGTCTAGGAGCATAACCATTATTTTTCCAATTTGGATTACAGCTATTACAAGCAATAAAATTCACATCACTAGTTTCTTCATTAGTGATGACATTCATGTTTACATATTCTTTACCTTTCATCACGGAGATAAGTTCATCAAGTTTGGCTGTCAACTCTGTGCTACTTAATTCAACTGAGTTCACCCTCTTGGTGGTGGCTCTTTCAACATGCGATTGGACATGGTTCTTTTGCATATCATCAAGTAATTTCTTAACATCATCTATGGGCTTTCCCATGATTGTTCCTCCTAAAGCTGTATAAAGCATAGTTTTTGAAATGTGATTTAAATCATTATAAAAGATATGAAGGATTAACCACTCCTTCGTTCCATGGTTAGGGCAATGCCTCATAGCTTCTTTCATTCTATCCCACGCCAGCACCGGTGGCTCACGTTCTTCTTTCTTGAAACCTGTAATCTGAGAACATAATTGCATATTTTTTACAGGTGGACAAAACTTAGATAAAAAAATTGCTGCAATAATCAGCCCAAGAAGTAATACCGCCTCTAGGTAGAGCTAGAAGCTGTTCTTTTGCTTTTCCACTCAAAGAGAAAGGAAATAGACACAACTTTAAAGCGTGAGGGTCATAATCTCTAATGCGTGTCATGTTGCAGAATTCAGTAAAACTATGCAAGTGCATACCAACATCTTAAGAAGCAGAGCCTTCAAATTGGTCATGTTGAACCATGAAAACTAACTTCGGTTTGATCTCATACTCAGTGGCTGCAGCCTCAGGTTGTGCTATTGGTTCACGCATGAAGTTATTGCTACGAGTAGCAAAACTCCCAAGGTTACAAGCCATGGTAATCTGTTTGTGTTTTTCAACAGGCAAGACTTGCAACAAGAAATAAAATTTAAACTAAAAACAGAAAAGTAAAAACAAAAATTGAAACATAACTTTAGCAAAAACTCTAAACACAAAGACTAGGAATACTAAACTCCTCCCCGGCAACGGTGCCAGAAAAATAGCTTGATACCTCCTTTTACTGATCCGTTAATGGAACAGAAAAGTGTATCCCGCACCTATTTCCCTAGAGGTGACCCTGGGTTATCGAACCTATGAGAGAAAGATTCTCTTAAAGCGATGGTCTCTAGCAAGCTTATGTTAAAGGATCGGTTTCAGCTTTTGATCGGATCAATTAAGCAAATAGTGATTCAAACACTTATAATAAAAAGAGGTACGAGAATGAGGTCTTAATGCTTACAACCATGTATTTGTGTTGGGACCAGATATGATCTTTTGTGCGCTAAAAGTTACCCATCGAGATGTGCTTGTTACAAACCAAAGTGGGGTATGTGTCTAAATAACATCTTGACCAGCATAAGTTCTGCATCAAGAATCAGTTGTCCTACCGCAGGCCCTATCCGTCGCGCGAGGTTGACTTATTAATTAACATAATGAACTCAGACAAGAGCTTTGGGCTTTTAATGATTACACCTCGTGTATCTCCAAGGATAGGATCCGTGTTACCCTACTAAACCTTATTGCCACCGATGTTTTGTATAACACTTCATGGTCTCCTTGCTCCTAGCCTCACCGTGGCTCGATCTCCATGATCATGGGTACCTACAGGGATCAAGATCACGAACATGATAAGAGACATTCACGGAACAATTTTATTTCACACATACGTGATATTAATTCAAAGCCCTTCCATTGATCCCCACAACAAATACAGAGGGTTCCAAGGCTTATGCCTCAACCCATACCTTACCTAACTACTCAAACATTTAAGAACACATCTTGAAGATTGATTGATTGCAAATATGTCTTACAATGGATGCCTTGTGCGATGGACGATTACAAGTATGAACTAGATGAGGTAGCACTATGGTGGTAATGGTGGTTATGGAGATGGCAATTGCGGCGGCTAGGGTTTGTCGATGAAGATGATGTTCTCGCTTCTGTCGACCGCTCCCCTGTTGACATTTTGATGTGGTCCCATTTTATAGAAGTTATTCAGGTGGACAATCTGGCTCGGTTTGCATGCCATACGAGCGCTCATACGGGCGCGAACACCATTTTTTGTGCTGTCTTTGCAGAAACACCTCCTATTGGTTTGATCTTTCTCTATTTTCCTTCCTTTCCATTTCCACACGCGATTTCTTTCCTTTTTAGCCCATTTCCCGTGGAAACACATCCAATAGAGTATTTGTGGAATCCTTTGCATTCATTATTCATTAGAAGCAATATCGGAGCGAATATATCTTTTTAAATGAAATATCTGGGTTTATGCTAAGGTAGATTAGTGTAAAAATATCACTCATCAAATATGATGATTTCATGGCCGGACGTGTGATGCGTTAGATGGATACTCCAGGTGATTGGGAACATAAAACAGGAGTGGAAGAACTTAATTTTTATGGGTCTTTGAGTATCATGAAGAAAAATAAGGAACTACCGTTGCAGATGGAGTCATGTGATGTAAGGGGGTAGTAGTGAAGCTCATGAATGGTTGAAGTCCACGTACATGGAAATTCGCGCATGGTGGCTTCAACATGGCAATGTCATATCCGCCTATATTTTTTCTCGAAAAGGATGATTACCCCCGGCTTCTGCATACAACATGATGCACACAACCATCTTAATTAATTATTCACCAGAGTCTGACAAAATGAATACAAGGATCAACACGAAGCCCCCTTCTAGCCGAACAAAGTCGCTACACCTACAAACATACAGATGTTCCATGTCCGCATAACAGACACAATCTAATACAGTGGCCTGAAGACCATCCAGTCTAGGTATCCCATAACATGCACCGTTTGCACACGCACTAGGATCCGCCGCCGCCATCTTACGCCATCTTCCGCCATCCCGTCTTCAGGAGGAATAAGTGCATAGATCTTGCCAGTCCCATCTACCATCGACGGCACCACAACACCAGAGAGCTCCACCATCTTGCGTGCGTCGATCAAACCATGTGCAACTCTGAGACTCCATTGCTCCACACCACTGAGACCCACCATCATCAACGCGGTCGATGAAACACCGCTCCACCTGTTGTCCTTTTTAGTGAACCAGTGCTCCAAGATGATGCCCCTAGGAGGGAGAAAAGCACCAAAGTCTTTGTCATCATCCAATCCGGAAGACCTAGATCTAGGTTTTCCCTCGGAACAGCTGCCACCTTAAGGAAGAGGGGCACGCCATCTGCAACTGCCGACGCACCCAAGCGGTGCCCACCACCACAGCGACGACGCCTTCAACAAGGACACACCGCCAAGAGCAATGTCGCTGCCCTAGGTTTTCACACAGAGTCCGTGAGGTGGGAAAAGGTAGGGCGGACCCGAACGACGTCGTAGACGGCAGGAACTGACCTGGGAATTATCCCAATCTGGACCCCCACCTCCCGCTCCATCCCAACCCGGCAACCGGCTAGCAGCACGACCATGTCCGATAAGACGAAATGCACGCACCATGGGTTGGAGGAAGGAGTAGATCGGCGCCATTGGCCGCCAGGGCATCAATCCGCCGCACCAACCCACCGATGAATCGCCGACCATCCGGTCCGATCCCCAGCTGACAACCCGCCCCGCCATGCTACCAGATAGGGAAGAGTCAACAAAGGGACCGCCGTCCCTGATCCATGGATCGCAGCCGCCGTACTAGCGCCGAGCAGCCGAAGAAGGGCCCCGCCGCCGCCTTCCTCGGAGCCATCTAGACTTTGCCGAAGGGCGCCTCATGCGACGGTGAGGGGAGAAAGGTGCAACGGAGGATGATGAGGCTTCGGGGTGAAGGGCGGCGAAGGAGGGATCCGGTGGCGGTGCTAGATCGTGATCGCGAGTCCCTTCTGGCCGGAGCGAATCGCATCGCCTCCCGAACCATTTTTTAAGGAGCGAGACGGTCTCCAAGCGAGAATGGTGGTCAAACATGTGGTATGACTAAGTGTGTAGATGGTGCTGAAGCAGTGTTGGAGAGTACCAACTTCAACTTGGTGATTGTGCCTATCGAGGTGGACACATATGGAGATGGGCAAGAGAGTTGACAATGGAGAAACTGAAAAAGTGTTGAAAAGTCTGAAAAAATCTTGGATATATGGCTGTATATTCTAGGTGTTTGATGCACTTGGCAAAGTGTGAATGTCATACGCAGAAGGAGGCAGAGTGCTAAATACTGTCCAAAAAAAGGATGAGACAACTTCTAATGTGACTCGAGATGACTAAAGGCAACAAAAATTTTCTTCAAGTTCAGACATGCAGTCAACAATAGCGAGAATGGTGAGTTCATAAATTCTTATATATGACATCCAATATGTGAGTTGTTCACTCTCCCACAGATTAAGAAAGAAGCCACCAGGGTGACGATGCATTGGTGTGGTTGGATATGGTGATTTTATGGTCGGGCGTGTAATGCGTTGGACGAATACTCCGGGAGATTGGGAACATAAAACAGGAGTTGAAGAACTTAATTTTTTTGGGTCTTTGAGTATCATGAAGAAAAAAAGGAACTACAGTTGCTGCAGGTGGAGTCATGTGATGTCAACGGAGCAGTAGTGAAGCTCATGAATGGTTCAAGTCCAAGTACACGGAGATTCGTGCATGGTGACTTCAAGATGGCAAGGTCATATTCGCCTATGTGGAGTGTTAATATGTGTCAAATATTAGGTGTATGGGTTGTTCTACAATTGGACTTGTAACTATAGCCGTGGGTTAGGTCTTTGAGTCGATAGGACACGTGTACCTGGGACTATTATATATAGTCACCACGGGTAGCCGATAGCCAAATAGACTAGACATAAGTTGTACGTTAAAACAGAGATCATGAGAGATACGGTCCAGGCACCGTTGTAGGGATGGCCGGACCAGCCGTAGTGCGGCGGTCGGAGTGATGTCTGGTGTTCTTGGAGGGCTTATCGTTGAATACATGGCCGTGCACCCGTAATCATGCCCCGAAGATATAGCCATGTTGACAAACCTCAGTAACAAATATTGGTCTCATGCTCGTGCTTGTGTGATTGCTTGTCCTCAACGGATCAACGGGTGACCTCAAATATATCTTCAGTAGCTGCAAAAGATATATTCCCATCACCACTTATGAACCTAGTTTCCTTCAGAAGCCACTCGGTTGTGTGTCATCTCCTTCATCTTCAAGGCGGGTAGCCCCAGCAACACTTTACCCCGGGAGTAAACTTGTTTTCCTTTTACGCGTGGGAGTAAACTTGTCGACGACCAGCTCCCTCAGTATGATGTCAGAGTACTCCAGGCGAGCACTCGAGCAGCTCCTGCAACGCAGAAGATAGCTACTCTTATATTTCTTTCTCTACTGATCTTATTAATGATTAACGCACATACTGTCATGCAGCAGTACATGACTTGGGTCGAGCATTTTCTGCTTAACTATACGAACAGAAAATTAAACCATGTGAAATGTTTGGTAGGGAGTGCTTCAAGACGGGAAAAAGATAGCTGTGAAGATGCTCTATGATATGCCCGGACTCGACGATGAGCAATTTAAGAACGAGTTTAAGAATCTGACATGGCTCCGACACCAAAATATTGTGCGGTTAGTTGGCTATTGCTACGATATTCAGGAAATACAAGTAATGCACGAAGGAAGGTTGATTCTTGCTGAAAGGACACATAGGGCGCTCTGCTTGGAGTATATGTCTAAAGGAAGCCTTGAAAATTATCTTTCTGGTAATGATAAAGTTCTCCTTGTTTTAGCCAGCATGTTAAGGTATCATTGTTAAAATTTACATCTCAAGAATTCTCCTTATTTGGTTCTGCAGATGAATGTGATAGATATGATTGGCATACAGGATATGGAATAGTTAATGGGATTTGCCAGGGTTTGAAGTACCTCCACAATGAATTAGAACCTCCCATTTATCATTTGGATTTAAAGCCAGCCAATGTATTGCTGGATGAGAACATGGTTCCCAGGATTGCAGATTTTGGGATGTCAAGGCTCTTCACAGATGAACAAACACGAGCTACAAGAAGCTCTTTAGGAACATTGTAAGCATTCTTCATGTGAACTTAAATTTGAAAAATGTAACTTTTTATTTGGATTAGATGTATAGTTTCAGCAACATTTATCTATGATCTATGATGCAGTGGGTACTTGCCACCGGAATATATACACAATAATTTAATCTCAAATAAGTTCGACATATTCAGCTTGGGTGTTGTAATTATAAAGATAATGGCAGGACGTGCGGGCTACTTCAATAGCGCTGAAATGCCATCCCGGGAATTCACTGATCTTGTAAGATAATATGTTGTCTTTATTGAGATCGTGTGTACATTCCATAAGTAATACTTTGCTTATCCTTGTATATGACCAATATTTTTGCGCTCTAACTGCGTAGGTGCAGGAAAAGTGGACAACTAAGCTACTTGAAACATTTAATCTGAGGAAGGCATATTCTGCACAAGTAAGAATATGCATTAAAATAGCTTTAAGTTGTGTGCAGGAGGATCGACATAAAAGGCCAACTATACAGGATATTGTTGATAGACTGAATAATACAGTAGCTAAGTGTACTGATGCGGCAAGAATGGACTGGTTCTTGATTTACCAGGTGTGAACTGGTTGCTGTTTAAATACCATCTTCCTCTTAATCTAGGTCTTCTTTTTCCTATGGAATAAAAACTAGAATCTGGAATTATGTCATGGGTACACCATGGTAAATATTGCTAATTGCCATGGATTGTCATAGTTTGATTCAGCCATGATCTATTTTCGAAAAAAAATTATTATAGATATGAGCCTGTGTGTGTATGTGTTAGAAGCATGAGGCTGATGTTTATGGAGTTGTAAGTATAGCAATGAAGTAAGATTAAAAATAACCAAGAAAGAAGAGGAACCGAAAGGATTCTAGTTTCCCCAAATTACCAAATTATATTAGCATTGCCCGAGCCTGCTTCAGAGGAGATATAGCATTAGTTGTGAAAAAGCATTGGGCATGCACCTAGGTGGTGAGGTGCAGGAAAGGAGTTGATCGTGTAACTCGAGATCAGAACATGTGTCCAGATGTGAATCCAATTGATCTCACCAGCAATTATTCTGACAATTATGAGGCCTGGATTTTGCATGTGTATGTGGGTACTCCAGCTCCTTGACAGGTTGCCTTTAATCAAGTTGGCACAAAATAGTCGTGCCCAGAATATAGTCTCAGCATGTCCAACATGCTTATTGAAGTATGTTATTGAGAGCAGAATGATGCCTTTACAGAAGTTGACTCAGTACATCTTAAACTTGAACAAATGCTTATTGAAGTATGTTGGTCTGCTGAATAGCTTTGTGTATGACTCTGCATGACTGCATGTAGTTGTGTTCTTAGTTGTCGGTTAGAACAGCTTTTGTACCTTCTATATTATTAAACCTGCTATTAGTAATATTAGTATAGTTGATTCTTTTAAGAAGCTAAGTTGATTGGTTATACTGATGCAGGACAGTTTAGGTCATTTAACTCAACCTGGAAACATATCTAATCTCCATTGTGAACAAGAAACTCCGTCTAAAAACAACCCTTCCCCATCTTACGATATGGTATGATATCATCCTGTAATTAGCTTGTTTAATGTTGTAGCTTTATGTATAATTGTTTCCTCTTCACAGGAGGCTGATAAGAACATTTTCCCTCGGTATGCTCAAGATCCAATTGATAAACATGTCAACCATATATACCATGGATCCACTTTTAATCAGTATGCTCAGTTTATATTTTGAAATTCTGTTTGTTATCGGCCATCCAGTCAAGTATGTCACGGAACGGAAAGATGTTGACCTCGGTTTCTTGCCTGGAACTACCTTTCAGGGATACAGCAACAATTATTCACTCTACTTGTTTTGAAGAAAATGCTAGTCCTACAAAAGCAGTATTAGATGGTGACTCGCCGAATGACAATCAAGAGTACTCAGCTGATGGTAAATAAATACTCGGTAGCTAATTATATTATTTAACTAGAAAAGATTCCAGATCATCTATTGACATGGGCAATACGTTTAACGTAGGTAATTCATTACCTGGTGTTGAGGGATTTCAAATTTCCGGCGATCCTAAACCAGGATCTACTTTAAGAGCATGCGGTTTTTCTATAAATGGTACTACAGTTTGTCATATCCAGGTATGTTGTTTCTGACTCTGAATTGCTATTCTGTCATCTTTGATGTGAATTTCCAGACCTTGCAATTAACCTTTCACATGGGAATGTTGTTTTCAGTGGGTTCACTATCTTAAAGATGGGACCAGGCATTCTATTGAAGGTAAAGAAGGGACCTTTTGTCCTGCAACTTCATAATGTTCAGCGAATAAGTAATTATACTGAATAATTCTATATGTTCTGCACTCCAGGTGCTACGACGTCTGACTATGTGGTTACTGCAGATGATGTTGACACTCTTCTTGCTGTAGACTGCACTCCTATGGATGATAATGGTCGCCAGGTTGCAGACAAATGTTGTTCTATAATGTGTTTGTCCGGTTCGAGGCTTGGGAACTTGACAAAACTTTGATTATACATTTGCAGTATTAACCACATGAGCTTGGAGCCTGCGATACGAAATTAGTACCCTAAACTATACTACAGACACTAATGGATATGGGATTTTCTGCACCTCATTAAAAAAACTAAACCTACGCGCAAAACAATTTTTTTAACCTTATTTTTTCAGAAACTCAGGTAAAGTGAAATTTACTCTAAAATTTGATCAAACTGACTATGGAGGTTTAAAATATTCCTGTTTTTACCATTATCATGACATAGACCTGTTTTGGCACCGTCAGGTTTTGAAGCATTTTGTGGCTTCTCTCGTTATAGTACATGCTTTCTCTCATTTCCATTGTTACAAACTATGGGTATTTTTAACTTGGTCATTAAAGGCTGCATGTTTTGGTCCTTATAGGCTGCTAAACGGCTTGTAAGAGCACAATCATATCCTTTAAAATGTTATTATATATGCATAGGCCCAGGACCATCTGACATTTACAAAAGCTTGATTAGCTGTGTATTTCCTGGGTTTTCTATTTTTTAAATGATACTTTCTGTGGGAAGTTCACATGCTAATTTTCATTGAGGCAATAATTTTTTATTATCTAGCTGGGATAAATGTACTTGCAATATTCCAAACGCATGGGTCTAAAATGAAATTATGTATGCCGTAATGTTCTTCTTTGAATTTGTTATGTTGAATTTTTGCATTAGTTCTGCCCATAGTGCTCTTCTTTGAGATTTTGAGTTTGATGAGCTGTTCCTCTTGATTGTAGGGTAATTTGGTGATGGAATTTGCTAACAATGCCAACAAGATAACCTGCGGTAAGTGTATGCTGTATGTATTGTTGCTTCCTGGATCCCTTGGTAGGATGAATTGTGATTTTGTCATGCTCTCCTGTAATATTATTGGATCAACATTTGTAATTGACATATTCTGACTAGCATATTTTGAAATTTTCCCCCTCGTGTCGCCCCCGCGGGCGACCTAGGGGGAACCCTAGCCGCCGTCCTCTCGGCCCCTCCTCCGCCTCCACCTCTCCTCGCCGCCGTCCGCAGCGCCGGCGGGCAAAGCTTGGGCGGCTGGGCGACGGCGGGGCATCTCTCCCCCTTGGGACGTAATGGGCGGCGCGGGACGACCAAATCGCGAAGAGGCGTCGGGTTAGCGCGGGGTCTGGCGGCGCGGCGGGCGAGCATCTTGGCGGCGGCGCGTTGCGGCGCCCGCGACGCGGCTCGGCAGCTGCGGCTTGGATGCGTGTCCGCGACGAGGTGGTGGCTGCGTGGTCTTCAGATCGGGTGGTCGCGGGCGCCGCCATGTTCAGGCCGGATCCATCTGGATCTGGCGCTCGGATGTTGTCGGCCGGCGCAGGGTGGTGGTCTACGCCGCTGGCCTCGTCGGATCGTTGGATCCGGCGCCTGGAGATCTACAACAGCTGTCCTTCTTGATCTCTGCTGGTCTCGGTTCGTCTCGCTGTCGGATCCGGAACATCAGAGGTTTGGTGGTATAGGTTGGGGACCGGAGGAAACTTTGGCCGGCTGGTCCGGCCCGGCATCGGCGTCGTCCCTCGACACTGTTACCCTCCCTGGAGGCGAAGCCAAGGTCCCTCCTATCCACATCTGAACCCCTCCCGGACGAAAGTCCAAAATTCAGTCTGGATTGAGCGGCGGCGGCGCCCTGCGCGTCGTAACCTCCATGGAGGCGCCGTCTTGGGAGGCTCAGATGGTCGGGCGAGAGACGCTATGGGTGGTGGGCGCCGCGTAGCTCCAGCAGCGGCGACAGTTTGAGCTCCGGGGGAAACCCTAGATCTGGGTCTACCGGATCGGACGATGATGGCACCTTCGCTGCCGTTGTCCCTCCTGGGGGCATCATTTTGGAGCACGTGCTGGCTGGAGGGGACAAGAGGAGGAGCGGAGTTTCATGTATCGCGAGGCTGACGGCGGATCTTGGCGGCATGGCATCGCGGAGGTTCGGCGATGGGCGCTTTTGGAGATGGACTCACGCAGGAGGAGGAAGCTGTCTGGCGTCATGGTGGCGTTGAAGGCAGAGAGGCCTGGCAAGGTCGGTGCAACAATTTTGCTCTGAGGATGGACCGAGGGATGATGGAGGTGACGGCCCTTGCAGCGTGCGGTGCTCACTGGGAGTGTGTCTGACCGATGTGGGACCCAATCCAGGTAGTGGCTTGGATGGGACACCCGGCTTTAGATGTTAGGCTTTAGTGCGATGTCTGTTTGGTATTAGGCCCGGACATTCGGCACGCCTTCATCAAGGGGATAGGAATAGCAACGGTGTTGCGAAGATGGTGGCTTCAGACTTATTGATGTATCACCTTGTACGGTCTTAATTTGTGAATAATTAATAATATGGCTGCATGCATCGTCTAGATGCAGAGGCCGGGGGTACATCCTCCTTTTCTAAAAAAATAAAAAAATGTTTCGAAACTTGCAAAATTTCTAGACACTAGTATTTACTACCCATTGTATCTTGTTGGTAAAGTCGAAGGTTCATCTACATAATAATGGCATTTTTTTATGTTTGACAAATTAACTTCTCAATAACATGAAATTTTATATATTAGCCATGGACATCGTTTTTTAACCTCTAGCCTACCCCAACTTGTTTGTGACAAAAGGCTTTGTTCTAGCCTTCCGGCTGTTGCATATTTACCTCTGTACATACCTCCTCCCAAGGGAGGGCTGGGATACACTGATACTAATTTGTTGAAAACCACTATAATTTTGAAAGATTCAAATTTGTGTGCATAGTTTTTTTTTTGAAGAAAACACCGAAAGGTCCTTGTAATTTTACATGCTTGTGGTAAAAGCATATTTTATTTGAAGATGAGTCACAGACTTATGGTCACCTGATAGATAGGATAATTACATGTATGTTCGTGTTACACTATTTCGA
Organism: Triticum aestivum; assembly: GCF_018294505.1. Taxonomy (NCBI): domain Eukaryota; kingdom Viridiplantae; phylum Streptophyta; class Magnoliopsida; order Poales; family Poaceae; genus Triticum; species Triticum aestivum. Next base: position 600,258,373 of record NC_057814.1, read on the forward strand.
AGTGGGAGTCTTGTAGGAGCACCTCAGGAAGAAAATGAAGAGGATGCCTGCGATTGTTTACACAGTACACAAAGGTCTAAAAAAGGGCACAAACTTGATGACTAAAAAAGTTAGTGAAAAACTTACGTCCATGATGACGAGGTTTCATTATTTGGTTTCTCTAGAAAATATCGACTTATAATTAGCGATATTTGTTCACCATGGTTGATCTTTTGTGCCTGTGAAATGTTGAGGTATGGTGAACGCTCTTCTTCTAGGTTATCCTTAATTTAGTGCACTACTGTTAGCATAGCTCTGCGTTTCATTTACACTTCTTTACTTTCTTAGAATTATCCAAGTTCCATTCTATGTTACGCAGACCCAGAACTGCAGAATGACGTCAATATATGTATTTCAAGGGGGAGAGCCGACTTTGATGTTTTTGTCCTGGTAGGTCTTCAAGTATTTGTTATCCATCAACTGTCTGAACTATAAGTACAATTTGCTGCCCTATGAAGAGAATGCTCACTTGGAAGGCTTCCGATCCTGATAATGCCATCAGTCATGTTTTAGAAGTTCGGCATTTTTGTTAGTGTTCCTTCTACTGTTGCATTTTGTGTCCTATAAACTTGTGATCCTTCAGATGCATGCGTACATTATTCTACTGTTGCATTTTATGTCTTATAAACTAAAGAGGGAGCAATCGAAGAAACTGTCATCATTTTCTAGCTTATTTTGAACTAGGAGCTTACACTTAAAACGATTGCGCAATTTTTAGAGAAAAAATAGATTGCGCAATTTGATTAAGGGTATTCCGTAATCCGTATAATACAAGGGTCACAAGTAGGGAGGCAAGGAGGTCTGATCAAAACTGACAGCATTATGCTCCACATCGACTCTCATCAGTGTACTATAATTGAAGGCTGACATCTGCCTTTGCACAGCAGATGTATTCTCCTGAGGAATGGGAACATGCCACTTTAGTGCTTAGACGAACTGGATATCAAGTTAACTTAAGCCGTAAGGATGAAATTTTAATTGACGAGAAATATTCACCAAATGTACAGGTACATTGTCGGACAGGCACATTTATTCATTCAGTACTTATGGTTGCGCCTGACAGATGTTATTTGATTTTCTATATTTATTTTCCCACAGATAAAAATTCCCATTGGACGAACTACTCAGTTTATTTTAGTAAGCTCTAGGGGTGTAAATCTACCATTTAATACACAGGGCATAACAGAGCCCAGTACCGAGGATAATGACATAAGGTGCCACTGCCAATTGTTACCGTACCATACTAACTTTTTGTTTGATGCTTTTTGGTTGACAAATGGTGAAAATTCATAGATCTGATTAAGTGCACCTCTGCAGGCTACGCGATCTAACCGTATTGGTCTTTAGAGCCTTCCAGAATAAGGTATATTTGACTTTCTGTGTACGATATATGGTCTGTGTCAAATTGTCTGTTCCATTTTCTTTTCTATGATTGAACTGAATTTAATGCAGACACCGCTATCTTCACTCGTCCTCCCAAAAGAAACAGATGCCATTTCATTTGCAAAGGAAAAAAATATAGATGACATTCCATCATCGAGCACGAAGAATCCCATCGCTGAGCCACCTGCCTTCTTGTCGAAGAAGAGATGGCTTAGTTCCTTTTTCAAAAGGAAAGGCAAGGGCCTAGCTAGATGTGCCAGCCAAGAAAATTCCCTTTAGAAGAGTTCTGCTCATTGTTCTGTGCAGGTTTTCATTTTTTGTCATGAGGTGAATGGCTAAGAGTATTTATCTTTTTTCTTCGTCCCATTTTATTACATTTATGAGGTAAAACTGGAGCAAACCGACATGTTGTAACCAACTTCTTATGTTCGATAGTAGACATAATTAACTAGAACAGCAGCCGATATCTTCTGCCCTGCTACAAGCTGCATCATGTGTACTGTTACTACTCTTGCGCGAGTTCCCGACATGTTTCTGAAGTCAAAGTACCTTCCTGGAACAGATATATAATCCACTCATTCCATGAAAAAGGTGATGTCTCTGGGTTTGTTGTGAGAGGTGTCAAACTTGTGCACTTTTTTTGATGTCTCTGAGATTCATCCAAGCCAAAGTTGGTGCTGCTACACTTGCTGACCATTGGCTCCATCTCCGGCCACCGAGTGGGTCATCCTGTATCGATCGATAGCGAGGGGGAGGATTTGTTTGCTGCTCCACCGCGCGTTGATGTGACCGGCCATGTTCATATCCGGCTGATCCGGCACGTGCAGGATTTCTGGTCGTTGATGGAATTCCCTACATAGGCGTCGAGGTTTCTGGGGGTGTGGACGCGATGTGGATGACGGAGACACGGACGTACAGTTCCGTCGCGGTGACGCGGTCACTCCGGCGGGCGTCTCTGGATACTGCTGATGACATGAGCTGACAGCGAGAACACAGACACCGCAGACACCAGTGTACGTGGCCTCACACGCTAGTGACGGGAACATCCAGACTGCAGGTACCGCCGGGTGCTCTAACATTTGTTCCATTTGTTTTCGCATGGATATGATAGAAGCTCACTTTATTGCATGAGGGGATGTACAAACTCATCTAAACCTGTACGATTTATTAAAGTGTAGTAACACACCATTCACCTCAACACGAGTTATTATCATCCTAGCTCCTACCAGTGGTGGTGTCTATATGTAGCTCTCTTCCACCGTGGTTTGTAGCGACCAACAGGCTAGAGCAGATCCCACTTCCCCGTCGTTCATTCTCATTTCCCGAGGAAAACTAAAGAAAGTTGCATATATGCCATTTCTCCAAGTAAGAGACAGCTAAAATGCATAGTAGTCCTCAAGAAATGTTCCCTCATTTTCATTTTGTTGAAGTCGTGTGGAAGAAATGTGAAACATGTTTCCTAAATACACGAAAACTGCCACGAACATGTTAGATTTGGGAGGCATTAGGAATTGATAAGGTTGTACTTACATCCCTATCTGTGGTCCATCTGTTAGAAGTGAAACTGATTGATCTCAAACTTGTGATTCTATTTTATCCCGTTTGTTTAGAAATGCAAGGGTGATGATGTGGATGACGATAGCACTGGGAAGAAGAAGGATGATGAGATGGATACCTCAGAGCATGCTAGTAACCCCTTCAGCCTACCGCCATCTAGTTCTGCACCTACTAATGATGTTCACATCACACAAGTGCAATGGCATGGACTTGCGGGCATTGATTCTGCTAGTGCGCTTGGTGGTGGATCCATGGTTGGCTCTAGCTCCCTTTAATTCCATTCCGCAGACCCCAAGGTGTATTCAGCTAGCGGCGGATCTACGTGCTAATTCCATGTTGCGAGGATGTCTCGAACGTTCACTGGTGAGGCAGCGCCAGGGGACTCTGTCTTCCCCCGCTCCATTGGACACTCATACAACGCAGCCATCTGCGCCCATGGAGATGGCGGTGTCGCACGCTACGGGCGGCGGTGATCTGGCTGGCGGGATGGCGCGGCTACTGATTAGTGTCAATGATCATTTGCAACTGCTGCTGATTAGTGGCAGTTGCACTTGAGTTGTGAAATGATCAGATCACTGCACTACACAAGTGCAAATGCCAATGATCAGTGCTACCAATGATCATTGCTACCAGCTCATGCCAAATGCACATGCTCAACTTGGTTCTACTACTATTTTTGGCATTCAGGTTTGTCCCACTAGCATGCACATGCATTTTCCTATGCTGATCATACAATCACGTAGCCTAGGCACTATCAATGTGGCAACATACACACTTACATAACAAAAACAACACCAAAACAGGAAAGAACGGCACCAAAGTATGAATGTGGCATGAACAAACCAATCTACCCTAGGCAGTAGCAATGTGGAAAGCACAGACCCATATGCATCAACTAGCATGACTAAGGCATCACCATTCTCATCTAACCACTATGAACACTAGCATTAGTCTGATTCAAGCCAGATGTAGTGGATTCAGATCGAATCCAATTGAGTCGAATCGAATCAAATCCAATCCAATCCACTGTGAACAATCAAATCTAACATTTCGTACTAACCAATACTCGAACTACCCTAAGAACCCTAACTACAAACTCATCTGCAAGGGGGAGAATCGAAGCTAACCGGACCGGGTGTCGGTGCAGCGTATGCCCGCCCACTAGTAGGAAAAGGGGCTTTTACCCCGGCTCATAAGGGACTTTAGTCCCGGTTCAGGAACCAGGACTAAAGGGTCGTTACTAATGCCCTAGCCCTTTAGTCCCGGTTCTTACACGAACCGGGACTAAAGGCCGTCCACGTGGCCGGTGCGGGGAGCCCAGGCAGGAGGGCCTTTGGTCCCGGTTGGTGCCACCAACCGGGACCAATAGGCATCCACGCGTCAGCACCTGGCAGGAGCTGAGGTTTT
>NC_057814.1:600263153-600268563 GCF_018294505.1 Triticum aestivum
GTTAATTTAGGTTGTTATTAGGTAGCTATTAGAGAGAAGTGTCCTCTCTTATATCTCCGTGCTTGGTTTACCAACGCTACGTACTGCTATGCCTAAACATGGCTTAGATTGAAGTGAAGGCAACATGTGGTGCATGTCGAAAGTAATACTAATCCGGACTTGATCAAGTTTGGATTGTACTACTTTCGACACGCACCACATGCATGTTGCCTTCACTTCAATCCAATCCATGTTCATTTCACCCGCTGATATATAATAACTCTTCATGCACGCTGTAGGGGAACGCGACAGAAAACAAAAATTTTCCGACCTACGCACCAGCCCAGGACCACTATGGAGACTGCATACATGGTTTGATCTTTTTCGTTACCGACTCGTAGCGCAGCGGGAAGTAGAGTCGATGACGATCGGCGGTGCAGATCCCCGCAGCTAGGATTTACAACCTCCCAACCGCGAGGATGTATACCCTCATCTGCTCCTCAGACAGCCCTCCGGGAGGTGGTCGAACAGCCCCCCGGACGGTGTCGCGGACAGCCCTTCGGGAGGACCTTCGAAACTCGAACGGTCACTCGGACAGCCCTCCGGGAGGACCTTCGAAACTCGGACGGTCACACGGACAGCCCTTCGGGAGGCACTCACGACCTAAGACCGAAACTACGATCTCTCTACAGAGTTGCACACATACGGTGTCATCTATCCGGCAGGGCTTCGCCGTCCAGAACTAGTTCCTGCCGGAACCCAGACAGCCTTACGGCTCTACGAAACTCTTTTCGTGGGAGGGAGAGAAGAAGCCAGATAATGCATGGCATGTGTATGAGAGCAAGGGATGAGTGTGGAGGGCTGCCCCTCCACCTCTATTTATAGGAAATCCCAAGGGGGTAGGGTAGTTTCACAAAAAACCCAAAATGCACATGAATGAAGTCCTTCCACAAGGACCTAGGAGTGAAACCCAGGAACAAGAGGGTCCCCAAGGGGGGATACCCCATGTGGCCGGCCACACCCCCATGAGGGGGCCAAAAAATGGCTCCTATCCATCCATGTCATCCCCAAGATCTTTTGGAGCAAAGCCCCAAAAGGTGGCTTTCCATAAAGTAACCATAAAGCTGATTTTCACTATTCACGACGACATTTTTCAGCGTCTGATCGAACTGAAAATATTTATGTGGGCTAAGAACATTTCCAATACCCACTAAAATGATTTTCAACGCGTTCCGAAACAATTCCGGTTTTGGTGATTTTCATCTGCGAAACGCATCTGAAGTGGCTCCGGCAGCTCCGGAACATTTCCGGTTTTTATCTCAGAAAATTCCAAAAAGCTTCCAGAATGATTCTGGCATCCTCCAAGAATTATCAGGCATGTGCCGAAACCAATTTGACTTAATGGTGCACCCCGAAACAACTTTTCGGTATCATCGAAACTTATCCGATGACCTCTCTCAGCGGTACGATTCCGCTGTCCGAAACTTTTCGGTGTCCGAAACTTTTTCGGTGATTTTCTCTCAGACTCCCTGTCTAGTATTCAGCACATAGATGACCCTTAAGCGTGTGACCCTATAGGTTCGGTGAAGTATAGACATGACCCGGAACCCCTTCCAATCAATGATCAACATCGGAGCCGTGGACACCCATATTGACCCCTATACCCACACGAATAAATATTCGAGTGAACCTCTAGTTGCCGTGTGCTATTCCTGTTGCTTCGCGATATGTTACAAATACCCGAGGTGAGACATGTTGGCATTCCCGTGGATCAACAACTTGTCCACTATGCTAGTTACCTCGTTACCGGTATTGTTCTCTTTTCTCGTTATCGTGTTCCGGCATCCCCGTGATCAAATCACAAAGTGTCTGGCCAGACGATGATGGATACCGTAACACCGAGAGGGCCCAGAGATATCTCCCCATCGTTGGAGGAGCAAATCCCAATCTTGAGCTATCAAGTTACTTGACACACTTTTCCATGAACCCGTAAGCCGCCGTAATAGCCACCCATTTACGGATGACGTTTAACAAACCCCAAAGTTCATGAAGCAAGCATGAAGAAACTCGATACTCTCATGGTCTAAGGAATCATGCAAACGTTAACCATCTCTGTGTTATGTACCAATAAACTTGTGACGAATGTATCTCATAGCATAACATCAATTCGGGTCGATTCAACAGAAATGTCCTTCCTGACATTGTGCCCTCAAAGTTGCTTGGCATAGACATGCCCATGATTGGGAAAACATAATCATCATGCAACACATGAGCTAGTCTTAGAGGCATGACTAGGAATACATTTTATCGTTTATTATTCCACACGTGCATATGGGTTCTCCCCAGAGCCTTTATGGATATACGGGCTCGGGAACCACAACAGTTATAGCATGGAACATAAACATAATTATGAACAGGGAGATAATCAATAACATTTATTATTGCCTCTAGGGCATATCTCCTACAGACTCCCACTTGCACTAGAGACAATAATCTAGCTTATGCTAATGCACTTCACACCTGTGGCACACCGGTGTAAATATGCTTCGCTTGTGGTATAGCCTAATGTCCAATGGGTCTGACGACTTCAGTTCCGTGTGTATTTTTGCATGTCCTCACGTTTTCACAAAATTCATATTTTGTGTGGACTTGACTTTGTATGTATGTGAATCACAGGTCAAACCTGGATTCCTCAGACTGAGTTATGGAGCAACTACCTGCAGTAGTGTCCCATTGTCAAAAGCCATCTTGGAACTATACTAAGTTCATGAATGAACTATATGATTCAACATCTTCTTTGTCGCTTCTAAAGCGTCAACATACTTAGCCCTTGTTATAGAATTCGCCACAGTAACTTTGAACAAATTCCAACTAACTGTGCCACCACATTGTGTGTTACACAAAACCCTTAATTTAAATCGAAAATTGCATGGAGAAAAGATGAAGATTGTATCGACGTAACATTTTACAACGAACTCTTCATGATCTCTGCTTGCGAGAAAACCATGTCATCAGTACTTACTCTAGTACTGTGTGACATCTTTCACTGTTGTCCCATGATCAGTAATTTGATCACTTTGGTATCCATACTCGCAACACCTTGGGAGTATCGGACATATCTGGTTGTTTTACATACCATGGAATACATGATTAATCCAAACACAAAAGTGTGTGGAATCTGCATCATGTATTTTACTCATCAGTGTTTTGGGACACCGAGTCTTGCAAAAACTCTTTCCATGTGACTTTGGCAAGAATCACTCCTTGGCGTTTTAAATGCTAAAAGGTTTTAGCATCTTGTCAATATGTATTCATTGCTTAGCCCCATTAGGTAAATCTATCTCCATAGATCATCATGCCTAATATTGAGGCTATTTAGCCTAAGCACTTCGTCGAAAAACTATTTTCAAATGAAGTCCTAATTTGTGTCAAGAAATTTATTTCCAATTACCAATGTGCCAAGCACATAAGGTTTTTAGAAATATTATTACGCTCCCACTTACTTTCTTGAATTACAAGCATCTTCGTTACCCATTGATGAAGTCAAAACCCCTTTGACCATTTCATCAAAACACGAAGATTCCAACTCCATTTTGCTCTCTTCTGTCCATTGCTGGAACTCTGAAGTTTGCATACCTACTAGCATCCTCTGGATCGACAAATTACTTTGGACTGTATCATATACAAGTCCTAGCTTTCATTTCCATCAGATGGAAATCCTTTTATCATCCATGTTTCATATCTCATGATTGAAATATGTATTAATTGCTAGTTCAACCCGAACCGACTTTAAGCATCGCTACGATGAAAACAACCTCATCGTAGTCAACTCTTGAACTTGTTATTTCAACAAGTCGAGCTTTATGGATTAAACATTTTTATCCGTATCAGTTTTAAGTTCCATAAATATTCGTTAGACTCTAAGTCTTCCGAAAGGTGTATCAAGGTTTTAATCTTGAATCACTTATGTTGAAACTAACTCGGATTGTATTGGCATTTAGCCAATTCTGGAGTCAGGGCCCATCAACGCTTCCTTGTGTATCGTAGGTATAATGTTGTCTAACAACAATATCTCGTTTGCGCACCTGAGAGGTTTGCACGAGCCTTGCCTACGTGGTTCAGCTGCAAGTTCGACCGAAGTTCATACATTTTATTGTAGAGACTTCCGTATCAGTCGCAGTAGGAAACTCTGGAATTACTTCCAAGGTCTCTTTCCTTTGATCTGATGAAGATACTGTTTATCTCGTCGAGTTGCACTATTCTCCCACTCACCTTTTAGAAAGAACCATTCTCTTTAAAAGCATACCGTTCTTTGTGGCAAACCTATTTGCCTCGGTATAGTGAGGGAGGAATACCCAATGACTTGGGATAACCTACAAAGTAGCACTTGTCTGATTTGGACTAGGTTTGTAACCTTTTACACAAGCCCCATATTCCAAATGTTAAGAAAAGATACAACATGGTTGGGCGTACCATACCATGGCTTCATTTCAACAGACCCGATGTAGCTCTTTTCAGTGTAAAAGCCGCAGTCTCTAAAGCATCACTTTAAAAAGGATAATGGCAAATTTATTTATGTCATCTTTGACCTTACCATGTCATAAATGGTTAGATTACATCTCCACGGACTTTTCACTTGCAGTGGTGTTCCGGGAGGTGCAAGTTATGAAACCCCTTTCACAACTCATCAGACATTCGCTAAACATGTAACTCAAATATTCCTTTGTGCAATCAAATTGCAGAAAGATAATTTTCTTGTTACAATAACTTCTACTTCATTTTTGAAAACCTTTCGAATGATTTCAAAAGATCCAGACTTACGTCTCATCAAGTAAATATCCATATATCTACTTGAGTCATTTCTGAAGATAAATAAATCCACCACTAACAACACTTATCGGACTACACACATCAAATGTATGATCACTAATAAGTTTGTTGTTCGTTCCATATGGCCTGTGAACGGTATTTTAGTCACTTCACTTTTCGGAGGAAAGTTGCAAGTGTCAGATGATTCAAAATCAAAAAGACTTCAAAATCCATCATAATGGAATTTTCCATGCGGGTTTCTCCAATGTGACCAAATGTAGTGCCACACTTGTGTGGTATTCTTTTAGTCTTGCGACATTTAGCGTCAGTGTTATGGATGTATCATATTACCCTCAATATTCATAACATACGTCCCATCTTGGATGGAAGCATGGCCCTTCATGTTATTCATAATACTTAACAACAATTGTTGTTTTTATGAACAACTCTTTTGCAACAAACATTGTGCAATGGGCTAGAGTGTATGAAACTCTAAAATGAATTATGAAAGTAAACCCAGAGGTATTGTATTATTATCAATATTCATAACATACATCTCATTCATAATGAAAGTATGGCCCTTGTGTTATTCATAACATCGAACATAAAAGGTTCTCTTATG
>NC_057814.1:600269695-600277003 GCF_018294505.1 Triticum aestivum
GTAAAGTTTTAACCAGATATTTAACAGCTATTCAATTTTAATAGGGAAGGTGGAAACGCGAGCCATTATTCTACAACTATTTTGCAAGAAACACTTAGACAGTGTTCATAATTAATTGCACCGAGAATTAAACATGTTAATTCAACAGTGCGCTCCCACTCAAATCAATATCTCTCAAAATTGATTGTGAGTGATACAAGACCCACATTTCAATTGTTCGCCATTGGTGTAACACCACTGATGATGAAAAATCTCAACCGGTAGGCCAACTTGCCAATCACATCTCTATGTGACTCTTGTTCATCTTTCGATGCGTGTGTTCCGAGCTCATGACGGTCATGCCTGAACGTCAAGACAACCAAGTGATCTTGCTGCGAGGTCTCAACTCACCCGCCTCACACTTCTCTAATCGTTCGTACCCCTGCATCCATGGCGCACCCCGAAAAGATAGGTGTCGTGACGGTGCTACACTTGGGAGAACACTAACTACTTGATATTTTAAGTGAGAGATCACCCTAATAAAAGCGACTACCGCGCAATCAAGAAGGGTGCATCATAAGGGATAAACATCTCAGGCAATTCATAATAGCATGATATGGTATAGCCCTTTCTGACGGAGAAGTATTTCATTTCTTCGTCTTCGGCATTCGCGTCGGTGGTCACCTTCACGAAGATTGCCACCACCTTGTCGATGCACCAGATAATATCGCTATCTCTATAGCTAACAAAATAATGCATTACAACAAGGTTGACACGCAGGTCATTAAAATGCAATCATATGGCTCCAACCATCATGCCGAATCATGACACGCAGGTCATGTTAATCAAATTACACCATATAGTCATCTCATACATAATCGAATTAGTATGAGCACTGCTATACCACATCACATGCACATCCTGCAAAACCAAGTTAGACGCCTCTAATCGGTTTATGCAAAAATTTATTTTACGTGGCTTCTAAGGTTTTGACTTAAACCGCAGCTACCAACGTTTTATCATCAAGTATGATTATTCAAGTTGCTAGATTAACATCTCGGGGTGTATGAAACCTGAGATAATTAAATCTCGAGCCCCATACTAAACTTCGTCATACGCATGACCCCCGTGCAGATCATATCTGCAATGCCCTTTCATCTGCGAATTTCATCTTTCTTTTGACTACGGCAGAACCCAAAGAACTGATAGCACTTCCATGATCAATCAGGATCACGGATTGCCAGAACTTTGTCAAATTCCACCATGCTGTCTCGAGATTGAGCAAACGCAAATTCTAGGGAAGCAACAAGAACGTCGGGTAACAGATTTCATCTGTCACCCGCATAAATAATTTTCAGCAATAGATCTCATCTACTACCTAATTATATTATGCAATACCCATACATCTCTATGTATTCTAGATCAAAACCTGCATCTACGCATAGCACGGCTCTTGATGCCACTGTAGGGGAACGTAGCAGAAAACAAAAATTTTCCGACCTACGCACCAGCCCAGGACCACTATGGAGACTGCATACATGGTTTGATCTTTTTCGTTACCGACTCGTAGCGCAGCGGGAAGTAGAGTCGATGACGATCGGCGGTGCAGATCCCCGCAGCTAGGATTTACAACCTCCCAACCGCGAGGATGTATACCCTCATCTGCTCCTCAGACAGCCCTCCGGGAGGTGGTCGAACAGCCCCCCGGACGGTGTCGCGGACAGCCCTTCGGGAGGACCTTCGAAACTCGAACGGTCACTCGGACAGCCCTCCGGGAGGACCTTCGAAACTCGAACGGTCACACGGACAGCCCTTCGGGAGGCACTCACGAACTAAGACCGAAACTACGATCTCTCTACAGAGTTGCACACATACGGTGTCATCTATCCGGCAGGGCTTCGCCGTCCAGAACTAGTTCCTGCCGGAACCCAGACAGCCTTACGGCTCTACGAAACTCTTTTCGTGGGAGGGAGAGAAGAAGCCAGATAATGCATGGCATGTGTATGAGAGCAAGGGATGAGTGTGGAGGGCTGCCCTCCACCTCTATTTATAGGAAATCCCAAGGGGGTAGGGTAGTTTCACAAAAAAACCCAAAATGCACATGAATGAAGTCCTTCCACAAGGACTTTGGAGTGAAACCAAGGAACAAGAGGGTCCCCAAGGGGGGATACCCCATGTGGCCGGCCACACCCCCATGAGGGGGCCAAAAAATGGCTCCTATCCATCCATGTCATCCCCAAGATCTTTTGGAGCAAAGCCCCAAAAGGTGGCTTTCCATAAAGTAACCATAAAGCTGATTTTCACTATTCACGACGACATTTTTCAGCGTCTGATCGAACTAAAAATATTTATGTGGGCTAAGAACATTTCCAATACCCACTAAAATGATTTTCAACGCGTTCCGAAACAATTCCGGTTTTCGTGATTTTCATCTGCGAAACGCATCTGAAGTGGCTCCGGCAGCTCCGGAACATTTCCGGTTTTTATCTCAGAAAATTCCAAAAAGCTTCCAGAATGATTCTGGCATCCTCCAAGAATTATCAGGCATGTGCCGAAACCAATTTGACTTAATGGTGTACCCCGAAACAACTTTTCGGTATCATCGAAACTTATCCGATGACCTCTCTCAGCGGTACGATTCCGCTGTCTGAAACTTTTCGGTGTCCGAAACTTTTTCGGTGATTTTCTCTCAGACTCCCTGTCTAGTATTCAGCAGATAGATGACCCTTAAGCGTGTGACCCTATAGGTTCGGTGAAGTATAGACATGACCCGGAACCCCTTCGGATCAATGATCAACATCGGAGCCGTGGACACCCATATTGACCCCTATACCCACACGAATAAATATTCGAGTGAACCTCTAGTTGCCGTGTGCTATTCCTGTTGCTTCGCGATATGTTACAAATACCCGAGGTGAGACATGTTGGCATTCCCGTGGATCAACAACTTGTCCACTATGCTAGTTACCTCGTTACCGGTATTGTTCTCTTTTCTCGTTATCGTGTTCCGGCATCCCCGTGATCAAATCACAAAGTGTCTGGCCAGACGATGATGGATACCGTAACACCGAGAGGGCCCAGAGATATCTCCCCATCGTTGGAGGAGCAAATCCCAATCTTGAGCTATCAAGTTACTTGACACACTTTTCCATGAACCCGTAAGCCGCCGTAATAGCCACCCATTTACGGATGACGTTTAACAAACCCCAAAGTTCATGAAGCAAGCATGAAGAAACTCGATACTCTCATGGTCTAAGGAATCATGCAAACGTTAACCATCTCTGTGTTATGTACCAATAAACTTGTGACGAATGTATCTCATAGCATAACATCAATTCGGGTCGATTCAACACAAATGTCCTTCCTGACATTGTGCCCTCAAAGTTGCTTGGCATAGACATGCCCATGATTGGGAAAACATAATCATCATGCAACACATGAGCTAGTCTTAGAGGCATGACTAGGAATACATTTTATCGTTTATTATTCCACACGTGCATATGGGTTCTCCCCAGAGCCTTTATGGATATACGGGCTCGGGAACCACAACAGTTATAGCATGGAACATAAACATAATTATGAACAGGGAGATAATCAATAACATTTATTATTGCCTCTAGGGCATATCTCCTACACACGCATCATGCATCATCATATATAATAACAAGTCCTACTAATCATCATCATACAACTTCTACTCGTTATTAATAACAAGTCATACGATCGATCATCATCCTCACAGTCATCGAACCAACCCTACTTAATTGTTCTTAGCACATGATCATCAGTATTAGGTAGGACCGAAATACCCTCTTTAAGGTAAAATAGCATAAAACAATATAGACCCTGACTCTCCATTATGGAGAATGGAGATCATCCTGTTTCCAATTCTTGCGCCTCGCTTCCTTTTGCTTCCAAGAAGCTCCTTGCGACTGTCCCTACATTTTTTCCATTCTTTGATTTGCATGTCTCCACTTCTTTTAGAAATCCGGTATGGACAGTTGAGATTCGTAGGATGACCTGGTTGTATATTCAAAACATCAAGCCTACCATTCTGATACATCAAATGAGGCACACAATCTCTGGGATTATCTGTTGAAAAACATAGTAATAACTTCATAGTTAGCAATGATAATGCACTAGTTTTAGAACTATGCAAAATATGCACGGATGTCGTAATAGTAAGAAATCTTACCAGGGTATCTCCATAGTAGTTACCGTAGTTCACCACGTGCACCAGTGGCACGTTTGGAGGACCATAATGATGAGGAGTTTGATTGTAGATATTGTAATTCTCAATATCAGTACAAAATCCGACCAGATGAGTTTTCTCCTTATAAGTTAACTCAGAGCCATCGGTGTAGTAGGTTCTGTCTACCATGTTCCGCACATTGTTTGAACAATCAAAATAAGCTGTCAATGAAAATAAGCTGTCAACTATTTTGAAATGAACAATATAAATTAGCTAATAACTATGTTTGAGAAACTCACATAGCGGTAGAATTGGAGGCGTATCAACAAGGACCCAAATGTCCATATTGTCTCGCTCGATGTCAGGATCACCAAGATCCATGGTGACAAGCATACCCTCATCAAAAGCATACATCTTGCAAAATGCTTCCCAATTTTTGCAACCAAAATGGGTTACGCTCTCAGAATTATACAGCTTTACTTCAAAATCTATATCATGATGGGTCCTTAGGTGAATTTTCTTTGTTTCCATACTTTCATGGTCTTCAAAACCCATCCTCTCCAAGACGTAGCGTCTTGCATGGCATGGGATAAGCTAGCCGAATTGTAAAAGATGAAAAGTACACGTTGAAATAGTTGAAGTCGTGCTTAATTACGAAAAAATAACACTTGTCGTCGTTGCGTACCGTTTCAACATCGAACGTCTCCTCCAGCTTAATACTGAAGCGCCGATCTTCGTCCAGGTGAGGCCTGTCGCACTGACCTCGGTCGTCGTGGCACCAGTCGCACTCCCCCGGGAGACTTTCGTCGTCCGAGTACGACATTTCCTATGTTCATATATAATTCAAATATTAAACATCTACAATTAAATATATGTACTAAAAAACCTAAGTTAGATCATTATTATTCATCACGGGTTGACTATCGGTTTGTCGAGTCTTTTCTTGAAAACTCTCAGCTCACGTGGTGTATACATTCGACCGTTGGTGATGGTCGCTCCTCCCTTTGTCCCCGTGTGCATTACACCAAAAATGTCTAGCTAGCACACGGGAACAAAGGAGAAGCGACCCCCACGACAACAGTCGGGATTCTTCGTCCTCTCATATATATATGGTGGAACTCTCCCTCACTGATTCCTCTCTGACATTTGCGACCATCGGTGATGGTAGCTCCTCCTTTCGTTCTCGAGTGCATTACACCAAATTGTCTAGCACACGGGAACGAAGGAGAAGCTACCCCCACGACAACACAGTCGGGATTCTTCGTCCTCTCATATATGGTGGAGACTCTACAGACTTACAGTCAACCCGAAATATCGTTTAATTATCTTTCTAAAAGAGGATTTGGCTGGTCTCACCTCGATGTCGGAGGGGGCGGTGACGGGGACGACGGCGGGGATGATGGAGGGGCCGGGGGGGCTCCTAGATTTCTGCGAAAACAAAAACCCTATAAGCTATCAACTATCATAGTGCTCTCCAATTTTAGCATTCAAAGTAGGATCGGAGTAGTTTTCCACTTTGAGCATTCAATAAGCAAAATCAAATCACAAAATAAAGTAGTATCCAAATTAGGATGCATTCAATTATAAGCAAAACTACATCATCTCCATGCGTCCGTACATCGCCGAATATTATCACTAATACACCTCGAATACTATCATACATATAGCATCGCTAGTACAGCTAGAACAGTAGCGCCGACGGACATCGGCGCGGGCGGTGGACACCCAAAGGGACGGAACCATCACAGGATCATAGCTCCAGTGAGATCCCTGAAGAACCTGCCAGGTACTGTCGAACCTGCCCTCCAACGCAACCATGTAGCGACGGACGTGCTGGTCCTCCTCGCTGACACGGTGACGTACCTCCTCCGCGGTGTCCGGAAGCCTCGGCACCGTCACTGGCCCACGCGAGCGCCACCAAACAAGGATCGGGTCAACGACGGGCTGGTTCCTCACCAACCTACGCCCACCGGAAGGTAGCACCTCCCAAAACCAGCCCGGCGGAGCCCAGTCCCGGACATGGCCCCTCTGATGAAGCCGGCCTCCTCCGCCGAGTCGACGACGAGGATGCGGGATAGGCATTGTCGACGTCGATGCGGGAATAATTGCTTTAACTAAAAAAACAAACTAGTTCTATTAATTTCCTTACTATAAATAGAATAAAGTAGTACTTACTAAAAATAAACTAGCTAGTTTAACTAGTTCTATTATTTTTCTAACTAATTCTATTAAACACTTTCTAGGTAGTACTTACTAAAAGTTATCGGGGAGGGGGGTACATATATCGACAACGGCATACCCGATAAAAAATAAGAAGAGGAAGAAGACGCAAAAAAAGAGGAGAAGAAGAAAGGAATAGAGGAGGAGATCGAAGAAAAAAAAAAGAAAAAAAGAGGAGAAGAAGAAGAAATAGAGTTATTCTATTTCTTCTTCTTCTCCTCTATTTCTTCTTCTTCTACTCTTTTTCTTCTTCTTTTTCATCTTCTTATTTATTTCTCCTCTACTTCCTCTCCTCTTCTTCTCTTCTTCTCTTCTTCTTCTCCTTCTTATTTTCCTTTTTTCTATCCTTCTTTTTCTTCTAAATATGAACATACATAAATGACTTTGATCATACACAATTTCTATGAACAAAAAAAATCATAAAAATTGTATGAACAAAATTACAACAGAAAAAATCACAAAAATTCTATGAAAAAATTGATATATTCTTTGCATATGAACATACAAACATTTGTATATTCAATAATAATATCACCAAAAAAATCTAAACTACATATCTAAATTAATACATCTAAATTACAACAACTAAATTATCTAATTAACTACACATCCAAATTAATACAACTAAATTACAAATCTAACTACACATCCAAATTAATACTACACATACAAATCTAATTACAACAACTAAATCTAACTACACATCCAAATTAATACTACACATACAAATCTAATTACATCCAAATTAATACTACACATACAAATCTAATTACACACATCTAACTACACATCCATATTACAGGGAGGAGGAGGAGGGGATCGGGGCGGCGCTCACAGGGTGGCGGAGGGCGACGGCGTGGGTGGCGGAGGGCGAGGGCGACGGCGGCGGGCCGGGGGCGGAGGGCGGCGACGGTGAC
>NC_057814.1:600281614-600283026 GCF_018294505.1 Triticum aestivum
TGTGTGTTCAAAATGCACCATTCAAAGCCACATCATCATTTTTCAATCCTTTCTGACTTCATTTATTATTTTTCATGCATTTACTAATTATTTTGAGCTATAAGACCCTAAAATTGAAAAGCATTTCAAATGAACTTTGAAAAGGTTGAAAGTTGGCATGATATCATCATTTCATCCACATAGCATGTGCAAGAAAGTTGAGAGGGTTACGGCATAAACTGGATCCACTTCGTGTACAAAACGGACTATCTCTTTCAAAGTATCAGGATTTCATCCAGAAACTCGTCTGTTACAAAGGGATTTCATTTTTAAAAACTTATTTGAACTCCTGACTTTTTGTGTGTTCAAAATGCACCATTCAAAGCCACATCATCATTTGTCAATCCTTTCTGACTTCATTTGTTATTTTTCATGCATTTACTAATTATTTTGAGCTATAAGACCCTAAAATTGAAAAACATTTCAAATGAACTCTGAAAAGGTTGAAAGTTGGCATGATATCATCATTTCATCCACATAGCATGTGCAAGAAAGTTGAGAGGGTTACGGCAAAAACTGGATGCACTTCGTGTACAAAACGGACAATCTCTTTCAAAGTATCAGGATTTCATCCGGAAACTCGTCTGTTACAAAGGGATTTCATTTTTTAAAACTTAGTTGAACTCCTGACTTTTTGTGTGTTCGAAATGCACCATTCAAAGCCACATCATCATTTTTCAATCCTTTCAGACTTCATTTATTATTTTTCATGCATTTACTAATTATTTTGAGCTATAAGACCCTAAAATTGAAAAGCATTTCAAATGAACTCTGAAAAGGTTGAAAGTTGGCATGATATCATCATTTCATCCACATAGCATGTGCAAGAAAGTTGAGCGGGTTACGGCATAAACTGGATGCACCTCGTGTACAAAACGGACAATCTCTTTCAAAGTATCAGGATTTCATCCGGAAACTCGTCTGTTACAAAGGGATTTCATTTTTTAAAACTTATTTGAACTCCTGACTTTTTGTGTGTTCAAAATGCACCATTCAAAGCCACATCATCATTTTTCAATCCTTTCTGACTTGATTTGTTATTTTTCATGCATTTACTAATTAATTTGAGATATAAGACCCTAAAATTGAAAAGCATTTCAAATGAACTCTGAAAAGGTTGAAAGTTGGCATGATATCATCATTTCATCCACATAGCATGTGCAAGAAAGTTGAGAGGGTTACGGCAAAAACTGGATGCACTTCGTGTACAAAACGGTCAATCTCTTTCAAAGTATTAGGATTTCATCCGGAAACTCGTCTGTTACAAAGGGATTTCATTTTTTAAAACTTATTTGAACTCCTGACTTTGTGTGTGTTCGAAATGCACCATTCAAAGCCACATCATTATTTTTCAATCCTTTCTGACTTCATTT
>NC_057814.1:600283036-600284448 GCF_018294505.1 Triticum aestivum
ATGCACTTCGTGTACAAAACGGACAATCTCTTTCAAAGTATCAGGATTTCATCCGGAAACTCGTCTGTTACAAAGGGATTTCATTTTTTTAAGCTTTTTTGAACTCCTGACTTTTTGTGTGTTCGAAGTGCACCATTCAAAGCCACATCATCATTTTTCAATCCTTTCAGACTTCATTTATTATTTTTCATGCATTTACTAATTATTTTGAGCTATAAGACCCTAAAATTGAAAAGCATTTCAAATGAACTCTGAAAAGGTTGAAAGTTGGCATGATATCATCATTTCATCCACATAGCATGTGCAAGAAAGTTGAGAGGGTTACGGCATAAACTGGATGCACCTCGTGTACAAAACGGACAATCTCTTTCAAAGTATCAGGATTTCATCCGGAAACTCGTCTGTTACAAAGGGATTTCATTTTTTAAAACTTATTTGAACTCCTGACTTTTTGTGTATTCAAAATGCACCATTCAAAGCCACATCATCATTTTTCAATCTTTTCTGACTTGATTTGTTATTTCTCATGCATTTACTAATTAATTTGAGATATAAGACCCTAAAATTGAAAAGCATTTCAAATGAACTCTGAAAAGGTTGAAAGTTGGCATGATATCATCATTTCATCCACATAGCATGTGCAAGAAAGTTGAGAGGGTTACGGCAAAAACTGGATGCACTTCGTGTACAAAACGGTCAATCTCTTTCAAAGTATTAGGATTTCATCCGGAAACTCGTCTGTTACAAAGGGATTTCATTTTTTTAAACTTATTTGAACTCCTGACTTTTTGTGTGTTCGAAATGCACCATTCAAAGCCACATCATCATTTTTCAATCCTTTCTGACTTCATTTGTTATTTTTCATGCATTTACTAATTATTTTGAGCTATAAGACCCTAAAATTGAAAAGCATTTCAAATGAACTCTGAAAAGGTTGAAAGTTGGCATGATATCATCATTTCATCCACATAGCATGTGCAAGAAAGTTGAGAGGGTTACGGCAAAAACTGGACGCACTTCGTGTACAAAACGGACAATCTCTTTCAAAGTATCAGGATTTCATCCGGAAACTCGTCTGTTACAAAGGGATTTCATTTTTTAAAACTTATTTGAACTCCTGACTTTTTGTGTGTTCAAAATGCACCATTCAAAGCCACATCATCATTTTTCAATCCTTTCTGACTTCATTTGTTATTTTTCATGCATTTACTAATTATTTTGAGCTATAAGACCCTAAAATTGAAAAGCATTTCAAATGAACTCTGAAAAGGTTGAAAGTTGGCATGATATCATCATTTCATCCGCATAGCATGTGCTAGAAAGTTGAGAGGGTTACGGCAAAAACTGGATGCACTTCGTGTACAAAACGGTCAATCTCTTTCAAAGTATCAGGATTTCATCCGGAAACTCGT
>NC_057814.1:600284738-600285361 GCF_018294505.1 Triticum aestivum
GACCCTAAAATTGAAAAGCATTTCAAATGAACTCTGAAAAGGTTGAAAGTTCGCATGATATCATCATTTCATCCACATAGCATGTGCAAGAAAGTTGAGAGGGTTACGGCAAAAACTGGAAGCACTTCGTGTACAAAACGGCCAATCTCTTTCAAAGTATCAGGATTTCATCCGGAAACTCGTCTGTTACAAAGGGATTTCATTTTTTAAAACTTATTTGAACTCCTGACTTTGTGTGTGTTCAAAATGCACCATTCAAAGCCACATCATCATTTTTCAATCCTTTCTGACTTCATTTATTATTTTTCATGCATTTACTAATTATTTTGAGCTATAAGACCCTAAAATTGAAAAGCATTTCAAATGAACTTTGAAAAGGTTGAAAGTTGGCATGATATCATCATTTCATCCACATAGCATGTGCAAGAAAGTTGAGAGGGTTACGGCATAAACTGGATCCACTTCGTGTACAAAACGGACAATCTCTTTCAAAGTATCAGGATTTCATCCAGAAACTCGTCTATTACAAAGGGATTTCATTTTTAAAAACTTATTTGAACTCCTGACTTTTTGTGTGTTCAAAATGCACCATTCAAAGCCACATCATCATTTGTCAATCCTTT
>NC_057814.1:600285461-600287342 GCF_018294505.1 Triticum aestivum
ATGTGCAATAAAGTTGAGAGGGTTACGGCAAAAACTGGATGCACTTCGTGTACCAAACGGACAATCTCTTTCAAAGTATCAGGATTTCATACGGAAACTCGTGTGTTACAAAGGGATTTAATTTTTTAAAACTTATTTGAACTCCTGACTTTTTGTGTGTTCAAAATGCACCATTCAAAGCCACATCATCATTTTTCAATCCTTTCTGACTTCATTTGTTATTTTTCATGCATTTACTAATTATTTTGAGCTATAAGACCCTAAAATTGAAAAGCATTTCAAATGAACTCTGGAAAGGTTGAAAGTTGGAATGGTATCATCATTTCATCCACACAGCATGTGCAAGAAAGTTGAGAGGGTTACGGCAAAAACTGGACGCACTTCGTGTACAAAACGGACAATCTCTTTCAAAGTATCAGGATTTCATACCGAAACTCGTCTGCTACAAAGGGATTTCATTTTTTAAAACTTATTTGAACTCCTGAATTTTTGTGTGTTCAAAATGCACCATTCAAAGCCACATCATCATTTTTCAATCCTTTCTGGCTTCATTTGTTATTTTTCATGCATTTACTAATTATTTTGAGCTATAAGACCCTAAAATTGAAAAGCATTTCAAATGAACTCTGAAAAGGTTGAAAGTTGGCATACTATCATCATTCCATCCACATAGCATGTGAAAGAATGTTGAGAGGGTTACGGCAAAAACTGGATGCACTTCGTGTACAAAACGGATAATCTCTTTCAAAGTATCAGGATTTCATACGGAAACTCGTCTGTTACAAAGGGATTTCATTTTTTAAAACTTAGTTGAACTCCTGACTTTTTGTGTGTTCAAAATGCACCATTCAAAGCCACATCATCATTTTTCAATCCTTTCGGACTTCATTTGTTATTTTTCATGCATTTACTAATTATTTTGAGCTATAAGACGCTAAGATTGAAAAGCATTTCAAATGAACTCTTAAAAGGTTGAAAGTTGGCATGGTATCATCATTTCATCCACATAGCATGTGCAAGAAAGTTGAGAGGGTTACGGCAAAAACTGGATGCACTTCGTGTACAAAACGGATAATCTCTTTCAAAGTATCAGGATTTCATACGGAAACTCGTCTGTTACAAAGGGATTTCATTTTTTAAAACTTAGTTGAACTCCTGACTTTTTGTGTGTTCAAAATGCACCATTCAAAGTCACATCATCATTTTTCAATCCTTTCTGACTTCATTTCTTGTTTTTCATGCATTTACTAATTATTTCAAGCTATAAGACCCTAAAATTGAAAAGCATTTCAAATGAACTCTGAAAAGGTTGAAAGTTGGCATGGTATCATCATTCCATCCACATAGCATGTGCAATAAAGTTGAGAGGGTTACGGCAAAAACTGGATGCACTTCGTGTACCAAACGGACAATCTCTTTCAAAGTATCAGGATTTCATACGGAATCTCGTGTGTTACAAAGGGATTTCATTTTTTAAAACTTATTTGAACTCCTGACATTTTGTATGTTCAAAATGCACCATTCAAAGCCACATCATCATTTTTCAATCCTTTCTGACTTCATTTCTTATTTTTCATGCATTTACTAATAATTTCGAGCTATAAGACCCTAAAATTGAAAAGCATTTCAAATGAACTCTGAAAAGGTTGAAAGTTGGCATGGTATCATCATTCCATCCACATAGCATGTGCAATAAAGTTGAGAGTGTTACGGCAAAAACTGGATGCACTTCGTGTACCAAACGGACAATCTCTTTCAAAGTATCAGGATTTCATACGGAAACTCGTGTGTTACAAAGGGATTTAATTTTTTAAAACTTATTTGAACTCCTGACTTTTTGTGAGTTCAAAATGCACCATTCAAAGCCACATCATCATTTTT
>NC_057814.1:600292522-600293136 GCF_018294505.1 Triticum aestivum
TTGGCATGGTATCATCATTTCATCCACATAGCATGTGCAATAAAGTTGAGAGGGTTACGGCAAAAACTGGATGCACTTCGTGTACCAAACGGACAATCTCTTTCAAAGTATCAGGATTTCATACGGAAACTCGTGTGTTACAAAGGGATTTCATTTTTAAAAACTTATTTGAACTCCTGACTTTTTGTGTGTTCAAAATGCACCATTCAAAGCCACATCATCATTTTTCAATCCTTTCTGACTTCATTTGTTATTTTTCATGCATTTACTAATTATTTTGAGCTATAAGACGCTAAGATTGAAAAGCATTTCAAATGAACTCTTAAAAGGTTGAAAGTTGGCATGGTATCATCATTTCATCCATATAGCATGTGCAAGAAAGTTGAGAGGGTTACGGCAAAAACTGGATGCACTTCGTGTACAAAACGGACAATCTCTTTCAAAGTATGAGGATTTCATACGGAAACTCGTCTGTTACAAAGGGATTTCATTTTAAACTTATTTGAACTCCTGACTTTTTGTGTGTTCAAAATGCACCATTCAAAGCCACATCATCATTTTTCAATCCTTTCTGAATTCATTTGTTATTTTTCATGCATTTACTAATTATTTTG
>NC_057814.1:600293276-600293966 GCF_018294505.1 Triticum aestivum
AGTTGAGAGGGTTACGGCAAAAACTGGATGCACTTCGTGTACAAAACGGACAATCTCTTTCAAAGTATCAGGATTTCATACGGAAACTCATCTCTTACAAAGGCATTTCATTTTTTAAAACTTATTTGAACTCCTGACTTTTTGTGTGTTCAAAATGCACCATTCAAAGCCACATTTTTCAATCCTTTCTGCCTTCTTTTATTATTTTTCATGCATTTACTAATTATTTTGAGCTATAAGACCCTAAAATTGAAAAGCATTTCAAATGAACTCTGAAAAGGTTGAAAGTTGGCATGGTATAATCATTCCATCCACATAGCATGTGCAAGAAAGTTGAGAGGGTTACGGCAAAAACTGGATGCACTTCGTGTACAAAACGGACAATCTCTTTCAAAGTATCAGGATTTCATACGGAAACTAGTGTGTTACAAAGGGATTTCATTTTTTAAAACTTATTAGAACTCCTGACGTTTTGTGTGTTCAAAATGCACCATTCAAAGCCACATCATCATTTTTCAATCCTTTCTGACTTCATTTGTTATTTTTCATGCATTTCCTAATTATTTTGAGCTATAAGACGCTAAGATTGAAAATCATTTCAAATGAACTCTGAAAAGGTTGAAAGTTGGCATGGTATCATCATTAGATCCACATAGCATGTGCAGGAAAGTTGAGAGGGTTACGGCAAAA
>NC_057814.1:600301044-600301319 GCF_018294505.1 Triticum aestivum
GAGCTATAAGACGCTAAGATTGAAAAGCATTTCAAATGAACTCTTAAAAGGTTGAAAGTTGGCATGGTATCATCATTTCATCCACATAGCATGTGCAAGAAAGTTGAGAGGGTTACGGCAAAAACTGGATGCACTTTGTGTACAAAACGGACAATCTCTTTCAAAGTATCAGGATTTCATACGGAAACTCGTGTGTTACAAAGGGATTTCGTTTTTTAAAACTTATTTGAACTCCTGACTTTTTGTGTGTTCAAAATGCACCATTCAAAGCCACA
>NC_057814.1:600301722-600302305 GCF_018294505.1 Triticum aestivum
TTATTTTTCATGCATTTACTAATTATTTTGAGCTATAAGACCCTAAAATTGAAAAGCATTTCAAATGAACTCTTACAAGGTTGAAAGTTGGCATGGTATCATCATTCCATCCACGTAGCATGTGCAAGAAAGTTGAGAGGGTTACGGCAAAAACTGGATGCACTTCGTGTACAAAACGGACAATCTCTTTCAAAGTATCAGGATTTCATACAGAAACTCGTCTGGCAAAGGGATTTCATTTTATAAAACTTATTTGAACTCCTGACTTTTTGTGTGTTCAAAATGCACCATTCAAAGCCACATCATCATTTTTCAATCCTTTCTGGCTTCATTTGTTATTTTTCATGCATTTACTAATTATTTTGAGCTATAAGACCCTAAAATTAAAAAGCATTTCAAATGAACTCTGAAAAGGGTGAAAGTTGGCATGGTATCATCATTTCATCCGCATAGCATGTGCAAGAAAGTTGAGAGGGTTACGGCAAAAACTGGATGCACTTTGTGTACAAAACGGACAATCTCTTTCAAAGTATCAGGATTTCATACGGAAACTCGTGTGTTACAAAGGGATTTCGTTTTTTAA
>NC_057814.1:600302315-600303079 GCF_018294505.1 Triticum aestivum
GGCAAAAACTGGATGCACTTCGTGTACAAAACGGATAATCTCTTTCAAAGTATGAGGATTTCATACGGAAACTCGTCTGTTACAAAGGGATTTCATTTTTTAAAACTTAGTTGAACTCCTGACTTTTTGTGTGTTCAAAATGCACCATTCAAAGCCACATCATCGTTTTTCAATCCTTTCTGACTTCATTTCTTATTTTTCATGCATTTACTAATTATTTCGAGCTATAAGACCCTAAAAATGAAAAGCATTTCAAATGAACTCTGAAAAGGTTGAAAGTTGGCATGGTATCATCATTTCATCCACATAGCATGTGCAATAAAGTTGAGAGGGTTACGGCAAAAACTGGATGCACTTCGTGTACAAAACGGACAATCTCTTTCAAAGTATCAGGATTTCATACGGAAACTCGTGTGTTACAAAGGGATTTCATTTTTTAAAACTTATTTGAACTCCTGACTTTTTGTGTGTTCAAAATGCACCATTCAAAGCCACATCATCATTTTTCAATCCTTTCTTACTTCATTTGTTATTTTTCATGCATTTACTAATTATTTTGAGCTATAAGACGCTAAGATTGAAAATCATTTCAAATGAACTCTTAAAAGGTTGAATGTTCGCATGGTATCATCATTTCATCCACATAGCATGCGCAAGAAAGTTGAGAGGGTTACGGCAAAAACTGGATGCACTTCGTGTACAAAACAGACAATCTCTTTCAAAGTATGAGGATTTCATACGGCAACTCGTCTGTTACAAAGGGA
>NC_057814.1:600303089-600304235 GCF_018294505.1 Triticum aestivum
CATTCCATCCACATAGCATGTGAAATAAAGTTGAGAGGGTTACGGCAAAAACTGGATGCACTTCGTGTACAAAACGGATAATCTCTTTCAAAGTATCAGGATTTCATACGGAAACTCGTCTGTTACAAAGGGATTTCATTTTTTTAAACTTAGTTGAACTCCTGACTTTTTGTGTGTTCAAAATGCACCATTCAAAGCCACATCATCATTTTTCAATCCTTTCTGACTTCATTTCTTATTTTTGATGCATTTACTAATTATTTCGAGTTATAAGACCCTAAAATTGAAAAGCATTTCAAATGAACTCTGAAAAGGTTGAAAGTTGGCATGGTATCATCATTTCATCCACATAGCATGTGCAATAAAGTTGAGAGGGTTACGGCAAAAACTGGATGCGCTTCGTGTACAAAACGGACAATCTCTTTCAAAGTATCAGGATTTCATACGGAAACTCGTGTGTTACAAAGGGATTTCATTTTTTAAAACTTATTTGAACTCCTGACTTTTTGTGTGTTCAAAATGCACCATTCAAAGCCACATCATCATTTTTCAATCTTTCTTACTTCATTTGTTATTTTTCATGCATTTACTAATTATTTTGAGCTATAAGACGCTAAGATTGAAAATCATTTCAAATGAACTCTTAAAAGGTTGAATGTTCGCATGGTATCATCATTTCATCCACATAGCATGTGCAAGAAAGTTGAGAGGGTTACGGCAAAAACTGGATGCACTTCGTGTACAAAACAGACAATCTCTTTCAAAGTATGAGGATTTCATACGGCAACTCGTCTGTTACAAAGGGATTTCATTTTTAAAAACTTATTTGAACTCCTGACTTTTTGTGTGTTCAAAATGCACCATTCAAAGCCACATCATCATTTTTCAATCCTTTCTGACTTCATTTGTTATTTTTCATGCATTTACTAATTATTTTGAGCTATAAGACGCTAAGATTGAAAAGCATTTCAAATGAACTCTTAAAAGGTTGAAAGTTGGCATGGTATCATCATTTCATCCACATAGCATGTGCAAGAAAGTTGAGCGGGTTACGGCAAAAACTGGATGCACTTCGTGTACAAAACGGACAATCTCTTTCAAAGTATCAGGATTTCATACGGAAACTCGTGTGTTACAAAGGGATTT
>NC_057814.1:600304245-600304917 GCF_018294505.1 Triticum aestivum
CATGCATTTACTAATTATTTTGGGCTATAAGACCCTAAAATTGAAAAGCATTTCAAATGAACTCTGAAACGGTTGAAAGTTGGCATGGTATCATCATTCCATCCACATAGCATGTGCAAGAAAGTTGAGAGGGTTACGGCAAAAACTGGATGCACTTCGTGTACAAAACGGACAATCTCTTTCAAAGTATCAGGATTTCATACGGAAACTCGTCTGTTACAAAGGGATTTAATTTTTTAAAATTATTTGAACTCCTGAGTTTTTGTGTGTTCAAAATGCACCATTCAAAGCCACATCATCATTTTTCAATCCTTTCTGACTTCATTTGTTATTTTTCATGCATTTACTAATTATTTTGAGCTCTAAGACCCTAAAATTGAAAAGCATTTCAAATGAACTCTTAAAATGTTGAAAGTTGGCATGGTATCATCATTTCATCCACATAGCATGTGCAAGAAAGTTGAGAGGGTTACGGCAAAATCTGGATGCACTTCGTGTACAAAACGGACAATCTCTTTCAAAGTATCAGGATTTCATACGAAAACTCGTCTGTTGCAAAGGGATTTCATTTTTTAAAACTTATTTGAACTCCTGACTTTTTGTGTGTTCAAAATGCACCATTCAAAGCCACATCATCATTTTTCAATCCTTTCTGACTTCATTTGTTATTTT
>NC_057814.1:600304927-600305751 GCF_018294505.1 Triticum aestivum
CATGCATTTACTAATTATTTTGGGCTATAAGACCCTAAAATTGAAAAGCATTTCAAATGAACTCTGAAACGGTTGAAAGTTGGCATGGTATCATCATTCCATCCACATAGCATGTGCAAGAAAGTTGAGAGGGTTACGGCAAAAACTGGATGCACTTCGTGTACAAAACGGACAATCTCTTTCAAAGTATCAGGATTTCATACGGAAACTCGTCTGTTACAAAGGGATTTAATTTTTTAAAATTATTTGAACTCCTGAGTTTTTGTGTGTTCAAAATGCACCATTCAAAGCCACATCATCATTTTTCAATCCTTTCTGACTTCATTTGTTATTTTTCATGCATTTACTAATTATTTTGAGCTCTAAGACCCTAAAATTGAAAAGCATTTCAAATGAACTCTGAAAAGGTTGAAAGTTGGCATGGTATCATCATTTCATCCACATAGCATGTGCAAGAAAGTTGAGAGGGTTACGTCAAAAACTGGATGCACTTCGTGTACAAAACGGACAATCTCTTTCAAAGTATCAGGATTTCATACGAAAACTCGTCTGTTGCAAAGGGATTTCATTTTTTAAAACTTATTTGAACTCCTGACTTTTTGTGTGTTCAAAATGCACCATTCAAAGCCACATCATCATTTTTCAATCCTTTCTGACTTCATTTGTTATTTTTCATGCATTTACTAATTATTTTGAGCTATAAGACCCTAAGATTGAAAAGCATTTCAAATGAACTCTGAAAAGGTTGAAAGTTGATATGGTATCATCATTTCATCCACATAGCATGTGCAAGAAATTTGAGAGGGTTACGGCAAAAACTAGAT
>NC_057814.1:600305761-600308834 GCF_018294505.1 Triticum aestivum
GTACAAAACGGAGAATCTCTTTCAAAGTATCAGGATTTCATACGGAAACTCGTCTGTTACAAAGGGATTTCATTTTTTAAAACTTATTTGAACTCCTGACTTTTTGTGTGTTCAAAATGCACCATTCAAAGCCACATCATCATTTTTCAATCCTTTCTGACTTCATTTGTTATTTTTCATACATTTACTAATTATTTTGAGCTATAAGACCCTAAAATTGAAAAGCATTTCAAATGTACTCTGAAAAGGTTGAAAGTTGGCATGGTATCATCATTCCATCCACATAGCATGTGCAAGAAAGTTGAGAGGGTTACGGCAAAAACTGGATGCACTTCGTGTACAAAACGGACAATCTCTTTCAAAGTATCAGGATTTCATACGGAAACTCGTCTGTTACAAAGGAATTTCATTTTTTAAAACTTATTTGAACTCCTGACTTCTTGTGTGTTCAAAATGCACCATTCAAAGCCACATCATCATTTTTCAATCCTTTCTGACTTCATTTGTTATTTTTCATGCATTTACTAATTATTTTGAGCTATAAGACCCTAAGATTGAAAAGCATTTCAAATGAACTCTGAAAAGGTTGAAAGTTGGCATGGTATCATCATTTCATCCACATAGCATGTGCAAGAAAGTTGAGAGGGTTACGGTAAAAACCTGGATGCACTTCGTGTACAAAACGGACAATCTCTTTCAAAGTATCAGGATTTCATACGGAAACTCGTCTGTTACAAAGGGATTTCATTTTTTTAAACTTATTTGAACTCCTGACGTTTTGTGTGTTCAAAATGCACCATTCAAAGCCACATCATCATTTTTCAATCCTTTCTGACTTCATTTGGGATTTTTCATTCATTTACTAATTATTTTGAGCTATAAGACCCTAAAATTGAAAAGCATTTCAAATGAACTCTGAAAAGGTTGAAAGTTGGCATGGTATCATCATTTCATCCACACAGCATGTGCAAGAAAGTTGAGAGGGTTACGGCAAAAACTGGATGCACTTCGTGTACAAAACGGACAATCTCTTTCAAAGTATCAGGATTTCATACAGAAACTCGTCTGTTACAAAGGGATTTCATTTTTTTAACTTATTTGAACTCCTGACTTTTTGTGTGTTCAAAATGCACCATTCAAAGCCACGTCATCATTTTTCAATCCTTTCTGGCTTCATTTGTTATTTTTCATGCATTTACTAATTATTTTGAGCTATAAGACCCTAAAATTGAAAAGCATTTCAAATGAACTCTGAAAAGGTTGAAAGTTGGCATACTATCATCATTCCATCCACATAGCATGTGAAAGAAAGTTGAGAGGGTTACGGCAAAAACTGGATGCACTTCGTGTACAAAACGGATAATCTCTTTCAAAGTATGAGGATTTCATACGGAAACTCGTCTGTTACAAAGGGATTTCATTTTTTAAAACTTAGTTGAACTCCTGACTTTTTGTGTGTTCAAAATGCACCATTCAAAGCCACATCATAGTTTTTCAATCCTTTCTGACTTCATTTCTTATTTTTCATGCATTTACTAATTATTTCGAGCTATAAGACCCTAAAAATGAAAAGCATTTCAAATGAACTCTGAAAAGGTTGGAAGTTGGCATGGTATCATCATTTCATCCACATAGCATGTGCAATAAAGTTGAGAGGGTTACGGCAAAAACTGGATGCACTTCGTGTACAAAACGGACAATCTCTTTCAAAGTATCAGGATTTCATACGGAAACTCATGTGTTACAAAGGGATTTCATTTTTTAAAACTTATTTGAACTCCTGACTTTTTGTGTGTTCAAAATGCACCATTCAAAGCCACATCATCATTTTTCAATCCTTTCTGACTTCATTTCTTATTTTTGATGCATTTACTAATTATTTCGAGCTATAAGACGCTAAGATTGAAAAGCATTTCAAATGAACTCTTAAAAGGTTGAAAGTTGGCATGGTATCATCATTTCATCCGCATAGCATGTGCAAGAAAGTTGAGAGGGTTACGGCAAAAACTAGATGCACTTCGTGTACAAAATGGACAATCTCTTTCAAAGTATGAGGATTTCATACGGAAACTCGTTTGTTACAAAGGGATTTCATTTTTTAAAACTTATTTGAACTCCTGACTTTTTGTGTGTTCAAAATGCACCATTCAAAGCCACATCATCATTTTTCAATCCTTTCTGACTTCATTTGTTATTTTTCATGCATTTACTAATTATTTTGAGCTATAAGACCCTAAAATTGAAAAGCATTTCAAATGAACTCTGAAAAGGTTGAAAGTTGGCATACTATCATCATTCCATCCACATAGCATGTGAAAGAAAGTTGAGAGGGTTACGGCAAAAACTGGATGCACTTCGTGTACAAAACGGATAATCTCTTTCAAAGTATCAGGATTTCATACGGAAACTCGTCTGTTACAAAGGGATTTCATTTTTTAAACTTAGTTGAACTCCTGACTTTTTGTGTGTTCAAAATGCACCATTCAAAGCCACATCATCATTTTTCAATCCTTTCTGACTTCATTTCTTATTTTTGATGCATTTACTAA
The DNA here is from genome assembly GCF_018294505.1 of Triticum aestivum. Taxonomy (NCBI): domain Eukaryota; kingdom Viridiplantae; phylum Streptophyta; class Magnoliopsida; order Poales; family Poaceae; genus Triticum; species Triticum aestivum. The sequence continues at coordinate 600,308,311 of NC_057814.1, forward strand.
TTATTTCGAGCTATAACACCCTAAAATTGAAAAGCATTTCAAATGAACTCTGAAAAGGTTGAAAGTTGGCATGGTATCATCATTTCATCCACATAGCATGTGCAATAAAGTTGAGAGGGTTACGGCAAAAACTGGATGCACTTCGTGTACAAAAAGGACAATCTCTTTCAAAGTATGAGGATTTCATACGGCAACTCGTCTGTTACAAAGGGATTTCATTTTTAAAAACTTATTTGAACTCCTGACTTTTTGTGTGTTCAAAATGCACCATTCAAAGCCACATCATCATTTTTCAATCCATTCTTACTTCATTTGTTATTTTTCATGCATTTACTAATTATTTTGAGCTATAAGATGCTAAGATTGAAAATCATTTCAAATGAACTCTTAAAAGGTTGAAAGTTGGCATGGTATCATCATTTCATCCACATAGCATGTGCAAGAAAGTTGAGAGGGTTACGGCAAAAACTGGATGCACTTCGTGTACAAAACAGACAATCTCTTTCAAAGTATGAGGATTTCAT
>NC_057814.1:600309197-600309511 GCF_018294505.1 Triticum aestivum
ATTGAAAAGCATTTCAAATGAACTCTTAAAAGGTTGAAAGTTGGCATGGTATCATCATTTCATCCACATAGCATGTGCAAGAAAGTTGAGCGGGTTACGGCAAAAACTGGATGCACTTCGTGTACAAAACGGACAATCTCTTTCAAAGTATCAGGATTTCATACGGAAACTCGTGTGTTACAAAGGGATTTCGTTTTTTTAAACTTATTTGAACTCCTGACTTTTTGTGTGTTCAAAATGCACCATTCAAAGCCACATCATCATTTTTCAATCTTTTCTGACTTCATTTGTTATATTTCATGCATTTACTAATT
>NC_057814.1:600309714-600311737 GCF_018294505.1 Triticum aestivum
TAGCATGTGCAAGAAAGTTGAGAGGGTTACGGCAAAAACTGGATGCACTTCGTGTACAAAACGGACAATCTCTTTCAAAGTATCAGGATTTCATACGGAAACTCGTCTGTTACAAAGGGATTTCATTTTTTAAAACTTATTTGAACTCCTGACGTTTTGTGTGTTCAAAATGCACCATTCAAAGCCACATCATCATTTTTCAATCCTTTCTGACTTCATTTGTGATTTTTCATGCATTTACTAATTATTTTGAGCTATAAGACCCTGAAATTGAAAAGCATTTCAAATGAACTCTGAAAAGGTTGAAAGTTGGCATGGTATCATCATTTCATCCACACAGCATGTGCAAGAAAGTTGAGAGGGTTACGGCAAAAACTGGATGCACTTCGTGTACAAAACGGACAATCTCTTTCAAAGTATCAGGATTTCATACAGAAACTCGTCTGTTACAAAGGGATTTCATTTTTTTAACTTATTTGAACTCCTGACTTTTTGTGTGTTCAAAATGCACCATTCAAAGCCACATCATCATTTTTCAATCCTTTCTGGCTTCATTTGTTATTTTTCATGCATTTACTAATTATTTTGAGCTATAAGACCCTAAAATTGAAAACCATTTCAAATGAACTCTGAAAAGGTTGAAAGTTGGCATACTATCATCATTCCATCCACATAGCATGTGAAAGAAAGTTGAGAGGGTTACGGCAAAAACTGGATGCACTTCGTGTACAAAACGGATAGTCTCTTTCAAAGTATCAGGATTTCATACGGAAACTCGTCTGTTACAAAGGGATTTCATTTTTTTAACTTATTTGAACTCCTGACTTTTTGTGTGTTCAAAATGCACCATTCAAAGCCACATCATCGTTTTTCAATCCTTTCTGACTTCATTTCTTATTTTTCATGCATTTACTAATAATTTCGAGCTATAAGACCCTAAAATTGAAAAGCATTTCAAATGAACTCTGAAAAGGTTGAAAGTTGGCATGGTATCATCATTTCATCCACATAGCATGTGCAATAAAGTTGAGAGGGTTACGGCAAAAACTGGATGCACGTCGTGTACAAAACGGACAATCTCTTTCAAAGTATCAGGATTTCATACGGAAACTCGTGTGTTACAAAGGGATTTCATTTTTTAAAACTTATTTGAACTCCTGACTTTTTGTGTGTTCAAAATGCACCATTCAAAGCCACATCATCATTTTTCAATCCTTTCTCACTTCATTTCTTATTTTTCATACATTTAATAATTATTTCGAGCTATAAGACGCTAAGATTGAAAAGCATTTCAAATGAACTCTTAAAAGGTTGAAAGTTGGCATGGTATCATCATTTCATCCGCATAGCATGTGCAAGAAAGTTGAGAGGGTTACGGCAAAAACTGGATGCACTTCGTGTACAAAACGGACAATCTCTTTCGAAGTATGAGGATTTCATACGAAAACTCGTTTGTTACAAAGGGATTTCATTTTTTAAAACTGATTTGAACTCCTCACTTTTTGTGTGTTCAAAATGCACCATTCAAAGCCACATCATCATTTTTCAATCCTTTCTGACTTCATTTGTTATTTTTCATGCATTTACTAATTATTTTGAGCTATAAGACCCTAAAATTGAAAAGCATTTCAAATGAACTCTTAAAAGGTTGAAAGTTGGCATGGTATCATCATTTCATCCACATAGCATGTGCAATAAAGTTGAGAGGGTTACGGCAAAAACTGGATGCACTTCGTGTACAAAACGGACAATCTCTTTCAAAGTATCAGGATTTCATACGGAAACTCGTCTGTTACAAAGGGATTTCATTTTTTAGAACTTATTTGAACTCCTGACTTTTTGTGTGTTCGAAATGCACCATTCAAAGCCACATCATCATTTTTCAATCCTTTCTGACTTCATTTGTTATTTTTCATGCATTTACTAATTATTTTGCGCTATAAGACGCTAAGATTGAAAAGCATTTCAAATGAACTCTGAAAAGGTTGAAAGTTGGCATGGTATCATCATTTCATCCACATAG
>NC_057814.1:600312946-600314503 GCF_018294505.1 Triticum aestivum
TCATCATTTTTCCATCCTTTCTGACTTCATTTGTTATTTTTCATGCATTTACTAATTATTTTGAGCTATAAGACCCTAAGATTGAAAAGCATTTCAAATGAACTCTTACAAGGTTGAAAGTTGGCATGGTATCATCATTCCATCCACGTAGCATGTGCAAGAAAGTTGAGAGGGTTACGGCAAAAACTGGATGCACTTCGTGTACAAAACGGACAATCTCTTTCAAAGTATCAAGATTTCATACGGAAACTCGTCTGTTACAAAGGGATTTCATTTTTTAAAACTTATTTGAACTCCTGACATTTTGTGTGTTCAAAATGCACCATTTAAAGCCACATAATAATTTTTCAATCCTTTCTGACTTCATTTGTTATTTTTCATGCATTTACTAATTATTTTGAGCTATAAGACGCTAAGATTGAAAAGCATTTCAAATGAACTCTGAAAAGGATGAAAGTTAGCATGGTATCATCATTTCATCCACATAGCATGTGCAAGAAAGTTGAGAGGGTTACGGCAAAAACTGGATGCACTTCGTGTACAAAACGGACAATCTCTTTCGAAGTATCAGGATTTCATACGGAAACTCGTCTGTTAGAAAGGGATTTCATTTTTTTAAACTTATTTGAACTCCTGACGTTTTGTGTGTTCAAAATGCACCATTCAAAGCCACATCATCATTTTTCAATCCTTTCTGACTTCATTTGTTATTTTTCATGCATTTACTAATTATTTTGAGCTATAAGACGCTAAGATTGAAAAGCATTTCAAATGAACTCTTACAAGGTTGAAAGTTGGCATGGTATCATCATTCCATCCACGTAGCATGTGCAAGAAAGTTGAGAGGGTTACGGCAAAAACTGGATGCACTTCGTGTACAAAACGGACAATCTCTTTCAAAGTATCAGGATTTCATACGGAAACTCGTCTGTTACAAAGGGATTTCATTTTTTAGAACTTATTTGAACTCCTGACTTTTTGTGTGTTCAAAATGCACCATTCAAAGCCACATCATCATTTTTCAATCCTTTCTGACTTCATTCGTTATTTTTCATGCATTTACTAATTATTTTGAGCTATAAGACGCTAAGATTGAAAAGCATTTCAAATGAACTCTGAAAAGGTTGAAAGTTGGCATGGTAGCATCATTTCATCCACATAGCATGTGCAAGAAAGTTGAGAGGGTTACGGCAAAAACTGGATGCACTTCGTGTACAAAACGGACAATCTCTTTCAAAGTATCAGGATTTCATACGGAAACTCGTCTGTTACAAAGGGATTTCATTTTTTAAAACTTATTTGAACTCCTGACTTTTTGTGTGTTAAAAATGCACCATTCAAAGCCACATCATCATTTTTCTATCCTTTCTGACTTCATTTGTTATTTTTCATGCATTTACTAAATATTTTGAGCTATAAGACGCTAAGATTGAAAAGCATTTCAAATGAACTCTTACAAGGTTGAAAGTTGGCATGGTATCATCATTCCATCCACGTAGCATGTGCAAGAAAGTTGAGAAGGTTACGGCAAAAACTGGATGCACTTCGTGTACAAAA
>NC_057814.1:600315649-600317485 GCF_018294505.1 Triticum aestivum
AAAGGGATTTCATTTTTTAAAACTTATTTGAACTCCTGACTTTTTGTGTGTTAAAAATGCACCATTCAAAGCCACATCATCATTTTTCTATCCTTTCTGACTTCATTTCTTATTTTTCATGCATTTACTAATTATTTCGAGCTATAAGACGCTAAGATTGAAAAGCATTTCAAATGAACTCTTACAAGGTTGAAAGTTGGCATGGTATCATCATTCCATCCACGTAGCATGTGCAAGAAAGTTGAGAGGGTTACGGCAAAAACTGGATGCACTTCGTGTACAAAACGGACAATCTCTTTCAAAGTATCAGGATTTCATACGGAAACTCGTCTGTTACAAAGGGATTTCATTATATAAAACTTATTTGAACTCCTGACGTTTTGTGTGTTCAAAATGCACCATTCAAAGCCACATCATCATTTTTCAATCCTTTTTGCCTTCATTTGTTATTTTTCATGCATTTACTAATTATTTTGACCTATAAGACGCTAAAATTGAAAAGCATTTCAAATGAACTCTGAAAAGGTTGAAAGTTGGCATGGTATCATCATTCCATCCACATAGCATGTGCAAGAAAGTTGAGAGGGTTACGGCAAAAACTGGATGCACTTCGTGTACAAAACGGACAATCTCCTCCAAAGTATCAGGATTTCATACGAAAACTCGTCTGTTACAAAGGGATTTCATTATTTAAAACTTATTTGAACTCCTGACGTTTTGTGTGTTCAAAATGCACCATTCAAAGCCACATCATCATTTTTCAATCCTTTTCTGACTTCATTTGTTATTTTTCATGCATTTACTTATTATTTTGAGCTATAAGACGCTAAGATTGAAAAGCATTTCAAATGAACTCTGAAAAGGTTGAAAGTTGGCATGGTATCATCATTCCATCCACATAGCATGTGCAAGAAAGTTGAGAGGGTTACGGCAAAAACTGGATGCACTTCGTGTACAAAACGGACAATCTCTTTCAAAGTATCAGGATTTCATACGGAAACTCGTCTGTTACAAAGGGATTTCAATTTTTAGAACTTATTTGAACTCCTGACTTTTTGTGTGTTAAAAATGCACCATTCAAAGCCACATCATCATTTTTCCATCCTTTCTGACTTCATTTGTTATTTTTCATGCATTTACTAATTATTTTGAGCTATAAGACCCTAAGATTGAAAAGCATTTCAAATGAACTCTTACAAGGTTGAAAGTTGGCATGGTATCATCATTCCATCCACGTAGCATGTGCAAGAAAGTAGAGAGGGTTACGGCAAAAACTGGATGCACTTCGTGTACAAAACGGACAATCTCTTTCAAAGTATCAAGATTTCATACGGAAACTCGTCTGTTACAAAGGGATTTCATTTTTTAAAACTTATTTGAACTCCTGACATTTTGTGTGTTCAAAATGCACCATTTAAAGCCACATAATCATTTTTCAATCCTTTCTGACTTCATTTGTTATTTTTCATGCATTTACTAATTATTTTGAGCTATAAGACGCTAAGATTGAAAAGCATTTCAAATGAACTCTGAAAAGGATGAAAGTTAGCATGGTATCATCATTTCATCCACATAGCATGTGCAAGAAAGTTGAGAGGGTTACGGCAAAAACTGGATGCACTTCGTGTACAAAACGGACAATCTCTTTCAAAGTATCAGGATTTCATACGGAAACTCGTCTGTTACAAAGGGATTTCATTTTTTAAAACTTATTTGAACTCCTGACTTTTTGTGTGTTAAAAATGCACCATTCAAAGCCACATCATCATTTTTCAATCCTTTCTGACTTCATTTGTTATTTTTCATGCATTTACTAATTATTTTGAGCTATAAGAC
>NC_057814.1:600319522-600329469 GCF_018294505.1 Triticum aestivum
ACGGCAAAAACTGGATGCACTTCGTGTACAAAACGGACAATCTCTTTCAAAGTATCAGGATTTCATCCGGAAACTCGTCTGTTACAAAGGGATTTCATTTTTTAAAACTTATTTGAACTCCTGACTTTTTATGTGTTCAAAATGCACCATTCAAAGCCACATCATCATTTTTCAATCCTTTCTGACTTCATTTGTTATTTTTCATGCATTTACTAATTATTTTGAGCTATAAGACCCTAAAATTGAAAAGCATTTCAAATGAACTCTGAAAAGGTTGAAAGTTTGGCATGATATCATCATTTCATCCACATAGCATGTGCAAGAAAGTTGAGAGGGTTAGGCATAAACTGGATGCACTTCGTGTACAAAACGGACAATCTCTTCCAGACGCATTTTATTTTTATTTATTTTACTGCTGCTATTTTTACTTAATTTATTAAGGTTTATTTATTGTAGTTCCTATAGTTTATTTTATTAAGGTTTATTTAGTTTTATTTATTTTATTAAGGTTTATTTATTTTATAAATATAAAAAGCGCTTATATAGAAAATTCAACCTAAATTCATAATAAATTTCTATGAAATTTACTATGAATTTAGGTCAAATTCCCTGTACGAGGGCATCTATTTTCACTTTGAAAGGCAGAGAGGGACGGGCTTATAAACTGGTGTGAGCCCCCTTCGGTTGGCGAGGTGGGACTAAGCACTGGCCGCGCCCTTTAGTCCCGGTTTGTGGTATGAACCGGGACTAAAGGGTGGTGGGCCAGGAGCGTGGCCCATTGGTCCCGGTTTGTACCACCAACCGGGACCAAAGGGTCCATATGAACCGGGACCAATGCCCACGAGGCCCCGGACGGCCCCCTGGGCTCACGAACCGGGTCCAATGCTCACATTAGTCCCGGTTCGTGACTGAACCGGGGCTAATGTGAAAACTGCCCTGTGACCTTTGCCCTGTTTTCTACTAGTGGCCGTGGAGAAAACCCTGGTGGGAACAGGGGCGTCGCCGCCGCCGAAGATGAGCCGACCATTATCAGGGCCGTGGCCGTGGTCCTCATGCTAGCTGACTGGAAGATGTGCAAGACGTCCTCGAGCCCCCCTCCCCTTGCACCGGACTAGGGGAGAAACCCCTCGAATGGGGGTAAAAATACCACCATAAGCAGGGCCGATCAAAGCCGCATGCTGTGGAGTTTGAAACCCCGCCGTCGTCGAGCCCAATATCAGGAGGTCCGGCACCGATGGAGGGGTCAGAGCGCGCGGCGGCGGTGCTGCATTGGCCCGTGGCGGCGGCGTGCTGCAGAAAAGGAATCGCGCCCGGAGAGTCGATGTAGTTGGATGCCACTTAATGCATGTATAAATGTTGAAATACTGAATTTCTAGTCATTATATGTTTGAGATTTGCTACTGAATACTGAGTCAATTCCTGTATGAATAGAAATAATAATAAATATGCATTCTACCAAGATCAGGAAAACTGGCGGGGTAAGTATAACTCAAGGGCAGATTATCTGCTGGATTATCATAACTGCCGGCAATTAGATCACCGACATACACTTCTATCTGCCGAGAAAACGGGGTTCCAGGCAGTGAAACTGCCAGGAGAATCTGCTGGGAAATAGATTTCCGGGCAACCGTTCTTGCGGTAGTTCTATCTGCCATGAGAAACTCTGTCCCGACAATTTATCTGCCCTCTCAAGGGCCTTCTCCCAGCAGATTACCTGGCATCGCATTGGTGTTGTGGTGTAGCGCACAACGAGATCCCATCCGGAAGAGGGGAGGCCGGCACTCCACCTCTCCTGGATGGGGTTGCTACCGACGATAATGGGAGTGGGGGTTGGGGGGCGTGGTGGATCTGCCACCGGAGACACTGAAGGAGCGGTGAGGGGAGAGAGAGCGAGTGCGTGTGAACTGTCGTGGGAGATTACCGCAGAGAGCGTGGAGAGTTATGAGACGCCCGGTTTTCTCCCACGCTACACCACGCATGTAGGCGCTTGCCATGCATGGCTCGGACGAGACCTGGTTCGCTAAAACCGGCCGATTCGGCCGTTCCTCCAGATGCAGGCCTAGAGCTACTTTGAGGTTCGTGCGGGCCAAGTAACAGATGCAGCCTAGGCAACCAAATAGGCTGATTTCATCCCGCGCTTGCCTAGCTAGATCTTATGCAGCCTACCAAACACGTCCTTTATTGCATGAAGGGATGTACAAACTCATCTAAACCTGCACGATTTATTAAACAAGTGTAAAAAGGTAATACCTCACTTTCCTCAATGCTACACACCATTCGCCTTGTCACGAGTTATTATCATCCTAACTGCTACCAATGCTGGGTCTATATGTAGCTCTCTCCCATCGTGGTTTATGGTGACCAAGTAGCCAGAGTATAGCTCCCACTCGCGTGGTTCATTCCCCAAGGCAGACTAAAGCAACTTACATATAGGCCATTTCTCCCAAGTGAGATAGCTGCCATGGATAGTAGTCCTCATGTAATTTCCCCCCATTTTCATTTTGTTGAAGTCATGTGGAGGAAACAGGAAACATGTTTCGTGAACCCACACAAACTGTCACAAACATGTTAGATTTGGGAAGCATTAGGAACAGATCAGGTTGTACTAACCAGAATTCCTGTGGTCCATCTACAAAACAGTGTACATCAATAAGAGGCATCACAAGAGATTGGTGAAGGCGGAATGAACCAGAGTCCCGTTAGGCAGTACAATGAGGACACACACGCTGCTTTCAAACACTCAACCCCACGGTGGGGGACTCGCTTGCTGCCCAACCACACGTCGATGTGCCCGGACATCTTCAACCCCAATATGGATCTATTCTGCCCCCTCGCATAGCAGAACAATTGACTCAGAAATCTATGGAGGAGCGCTTGCTAGATTCATTGGGACTCCCAGCAAAGGCACCGAGGTTTCCTGGAATGGAGGCAGTTAGCACGAGAAGAATCCGACATACAGTTTAGTCACGGTGGTTCGTCACTGCAGCCGGAGTGTGTGAATCCGCTTATAGTTATGGGCGTGGTGACACCGACACCGACAGCGTGCATGATATCAAGCTCGTAGAAGAGTCGCTGCCTCACTGGCAATTGGACCGTCTATTCCTAATGTCTCCCCAGAGTACATAAAAATAGTTATAGATATCACTTTTTCTTGTAGTGACACTAACTATCACAAATATGTTAGATTCAGGAGTCATTAGGATAGATCAACTTGCATCTTCATGAAACCAGGGGGCATCTACTTTCCACCATTACTCAATGATGTTGTGATGAGCAGTGAGAATGGTTTCACGAGAGATTCTAGAATAAATAGTGACTAGAATATCCATGTTTAGAGACACTACATATCAAATTGGCCTGGTACAAATATTTGCTTTATGTTCGTCGGAGAACGCACAAAATATTTGTTACCAATTGGTTGCCTTCCAAATTGAGTTGCTAATCTCTACGTAGGTAGATAATGTTTACACAAGTCTTTATTTAATAGAATGATTGTGTCAATCCTTTACCTTCTGTAATTCAGTGTTGAAGACTTTGTTCTTCCTTTCAGTAGACTTAGATCTTAAGACTTTCAATTTGTCTCTCCATTTTTTGTCTTCTATACTGTTCTCATGTTGTATTCCTGTGGGCTTGCATGTTCTTCATGTTCTGCTACCTAGTTTGCCTGTTTAATTTCGTCATGATGATTTTGTCTTCATTCCGATATGCATGCTTAGAGTAGTTTACATTCCGCTACGTATTTCATCACTCTGTTTTTCTTCAAAGCTCTTGCCGCTCGACGAATTTGTAAAAATCTCCCATTCACCCTCCCCTCTGGTCGATAGCGTGCACTTTCAAACAGTAAACTAATTTAAATTAGTCATAAACAACATTTTAGCCTTTCTGCTGTCGCATATTTACTTCTATACATACCTCCTGCCAAGGTAGGACTGGGGTACGCTAATACTTTTTTTTTTTGAAAACCGCTATTATTTTGACAGATTTAAATTTATATGCACATTTTTTAGAATAAAGAACGGAATGGTTGTTGTAGTGGTAGTTTGGTACATGCTTGTGGGAAAAGCACATTTTATTTGAAGATGAGTTACCGACTTATGGTCACCTGATTGATAGGAGAAATGTATGTTTGTTATGCTATTTCGAAGTGGGAGTCTTGTCGGAGCACATCAGACGATGCCAATGCTTGTTTACCAATACACTAGCAGTTCTAAAAAAGGTCATGGAAGTTAGTGATCTTACGTCCATGCCTTGTCAGACATGATGGTGCGGTTTCGCTCTAGAAACCAATGACTTACAATAAGAAATATTTGTTCATCATGGCTGATCTTTTGTGCCCGTGAAATGTTGAGGTACGGTGAATGCACTTCTTCCGAGTTTTCCTTACTTTAGTGCGGTACTGTTAGCATAGCTCTGCATTTCATTTACACTTCTTCACTTCAGTAGAATTATCCAAGTTCCATTCTATATTATGCAGATCTCGAAATGCAGAATGACATCAATATATGTATATTGAGTGGGGGAGCTGACTTTGATGTTTTTGTCCCGGTTCGTCTTGAAGTATTTGTTATCCATCAATGTGTCTGAACTATAAGTACAATTTGCTGCCTATGAGGTTAACAGAATGTTCACTTGGAAGGCTTCTTAATAATGACATCGTTAATGAAGTTTCTACTGCACTAAGACAGTTATGCTTGAAATCAACTCTCATTAGTGTACTAGTAGTCTGAGGCTGACATCTGCCTTCCTTTGTACAGTACAGGTATTCTCCAGAATGGCAGTGTGCCACTTTGGTGCTCAGACGAACTGGATATCAAATTAACTTCATCCATAAGGATGAGAAGGAAGTTACAATTGATGAGAAATATTCACCAAATGTACAGGTACATTGTCCGACAGCCACACTTACCTTACCTTCTCACTTATTAACGTCTTGTTTAACGCTGTTGTTCACAAAATGTAAAAATGCATATGCCTGATTAAGTGAGTACTTCTGCAGGTGCAGGCCACACGATCTAATAATATTGGTCATGAGAACTTTTCACACTACTGGAATTTTCACGTACGCCGGGTGTAATGCTCTTCATCAAGTGCTAAAACGCGGACACTCGGCAAATCAAGCTTTGCCGAGTGTCACTCTCGGCAAACCCACCTTCACGGCAAACTGCCATCTTTGCCGTCACTGCCTCACGACAAAGAGGCACCGCATGGCAAACCCTGCAGACGCCGAGAGCCACTCACGGCAAAGAGGAGCCACGTGGCATGCCCGACCGCAACAGACGGCTCCGTCAGTTACTGCATACTTTGCCGAGTGTCACTCTTGGCAAAGCATATGCAACGTCCTATTTTTTTGTGTGTGTTCTTTCTAACTGACAGGTGGTCCCACTAGTCACATTTATCAGTAAAAGTTTTAAATAACTTGCTAAATATTTTTAAAAAAATGACGATATCTTTGCCGAGAGCGGCTCTCGGCAATCCTTCCCACCAGTACGACAGCGTGGCCCACATGGGAGCCGACAGTTTACATAGCTTTGCCGAGAGCTGCTCTTGGAAAAGTTGTGGCACAACAGTAGTGTCCCAGACGACCATGTTTCCGAGAGGAGCTCTCGGTAGTATATCGTTTTCCGAGTGTTGCTCTCGGAAATCTTTCCCATCCATTCTGCTGTCAAGCTATTTCTTTTCTGATCCCTCTAGATAAAAACAACTACAGTGCAATTTGATCATATATAGGCATAATTTGATCTAGTCCACATATATAGGCATAATTTGATCATATATAGGCATAATTTGATCTAGTCCACACATATATAGGCATAATTAGGAATAGTCCACATATTGTCACACACAAGTCGAATGTATTATCCTAGTAAACGTCAGACACAAGTCGCAAATTCATACATATTGTCACTACTTGCAAAACACGTGCACGTCACAATAGAAGTACACTTGTTCATATATAGATCATCTTGAGGAGGAGAGGCCATCGGGTTAACATTCCGGAGGAGGAGGGGCATCACTTGAACTGCTTCGAGATTGCATAAGAACCTATAAGAGTAGAGTCACGTGAGGGTGGTTCGTCCCTATGTAATGAATCTTCTACTCTAGTTTAAATAATGTTCTACCTGTAGTTGATCCTCAAGCAGCGTCAACCTCTTCTTCGTGTCTTCCCGTTCCTTTTCTCTGGACTCCTGCTCATCCTGCCGCCTTTGCTCCTCTTCAACAGCCCGCTGTGCCATTAAATATTGTAACATGGCATTAGGCTCATATAGGTTGGAACGGTGCTATTTCGAGGCATGGACATAAATGAAAGGTTAGGATGCTAACCTTGAGACGCGCTATCTCACGTGATGCGGCGGTTGGGCGACTCCGTATGGACGGAGTTGAGCTGGTGCTCGATGCGCGTATCTCGTGCAGCTTGCGATGCGAGGAGGTGGCGATCGCCCCGTTGCAAAGGAGGTGGCGGCCATGGCCCTTCCCCTCGCCAGCAATGATGAGAAGCTCAGGATCAAGGGGCTTGGACGTAGGTTCGGCTTCCTGCCCGTGCACCTCCTGGAAGACCTCTTTGAAGGTCCCCCACTTCTCCTCCGCCGACCCGCTGCAGAACTCGGCGCCATCCTTCCCCTTGTGGCCTTCTCTCCAGGCTTCCAGGATGTGGACCGGGCGACCAGCCTTCGCCTCCTGCAAAATTAACTATCAAGTTGAATGAACCAAGATGCACCGTGCGAAAAAGTTAACATCTTAATCCACATACCATGTGTTGCTTGAGAGCGGTTAGGTTCCGGCTCCCTTGGACATGAGCCGGGCCTGGTATTTTGGCTCGTTCGTTTCCCTTCTCCACATGCTGCACCTGCCATGCTGGGTCACACCACATGTCAACCAGGGCCTCCCAACAATCGTCCTTCATCCAGGGTTCCTTCACCTAGTCAGACAAAATCGAATAATTGAGGAACAAGAGGGATGAATCAAAGTACTAGCAACCGATGTAGTCACTTACCACTGACAGGTATTCTTCTCGCGACAAGTTGGTCTGGCAAGCAGTCTTCCTTGTCATCTTCTCTCCCTTCTCATCGAGCGGCCGACACTGCATCACGGCTTTGTACCGCAGCGTGTGCTTGGTGTCAGAGAGTATCTTTCGGGCAGATTTGACGATGCCTTTGATCGCCTTCTGCTGCTCACCATCCACGCAAGAAAATATTTGCTACAAGAAAGCATATGGCATCTTCTCACCATCCACGCAAGCAAGGATTTGGATATGGAAAAATGCAGTGGTCGGAGCGAAGATACTTACAAAAAAAGCATTGATGACCCGAGTGGCCATGGTGACATCGTGCTCATCCTTGTTGTGTAGGTAATGCTCCCAGGTTAATCCTGGCGACGGCGGATCGTCATCACTCGGCTTGGACAATCTAGGGAAGTGCTTCCTCAAGAGGGAGCCGATGACGTGGTTCGGCGGGCGTGCCCCCTTAGGTTGTGTCGGGATAAATTCCCACTGACTGCATGATATAAAAGACAAGCATATGTGAGTGTCAAAGATGTGGCATCCAAAATATGATGCAAATGAAATGCTTGCTTACCCCTCTCCTGTCGGGCAAATGACAGGACGGTTGCTGGCAGCAGTTGGTTCCGGGACCTTCCCCGGACCATGCCCGGATTTCTTCCTCTTGGAAATGTTGCTCGAGGTAGACCCCGAGCCGTCCGAGGCCTCCATGTCGCCCGACTCGGTAGCGAGCGGATCTGGTGTATCTAAGTCCACTCCGACATCGCCATCCGATGATGACGATGCCTCGGTTGTGGCCTGATGGGAGGCGGACGACTCGGTCCTAACAATCGGGACTCTCCGGTACTTACTACCAGTGCTCCCATCAGAATCTGAAAAACAAAATATATATGGTTACTCTCAGTTCCAAAGCAAAATCTTCCTAATCTAAGTGTCATATCATATATGGCAAAAAATAACACAAATAGCTCAATCAAGTCTCAGATATATAGTTCCATTTACTAATGCCATAGCACTGACCAGGAAACAAGCACAAGTATATAGTTTCATTGATCTACTCTAGTATTTATCTAAAAAAGCACAAGCACAGAGGTGCTGATCCTTCGGCAAAAACAAAGCATCCACATCCTTATCCCCACGCCAAACCACTTACCGACGAAAAGCATTAGTTTAGAGACAGGAAGTTCCGAGAGCTAGTTTCAACTGAAACTAAATACTTCGAGCACTCATTCGGTTTAACTAAAACTAAACCAGTCAAACATAGGAGTCAAAACAAAAGCATCCACAGCCTTATTATCCATGGCAAATCACTTACCGACGACAAGCATATGCAGTGCTGAAACTGTTCTATATATATTGGCCGTAGCACATTACTAGTATTTACAATGATCATCAGTCGTAAAATTAAACCAGAACAGTAGCAACTAAACTCTTATTACTCGTTTAGTTAAACTAAAAGTCAAACAAACACTCTAGGCATTACTCCAAACTTCCAAACCTCCATACTACTCTAGGCATTACTAAACATGACCATCTTCCTCTACTACTTTTAATCACATTTGTGCATAGTTCCTACATTTGTGCAAAATATCCTACTCTAGGCATAGAATCAGATACTAACCTGAGGGCATCTCCAGCTGCCGCGCTACCGGAGAAGCTCTGCTGCGGCGGCCGTCCTTGGGCCGCATCGAAGAACTGCCACGCCGGCTGCCGGACATGAAGCTTGGGGGCGGTGGCCGCAGTTGGGGGCAGTGGAGGAGGGGGTGGCGGTGGCCGTAGTGGGGAGCGGTGGAGGAGGGGTGGTGGCCGCAGTTGGTGGTGGTGGAGGAGGGGGTGGCGGTGGCCGCGGTTGGGGGCGGTGGAGGAGGGGGTGGCGGTGGCCGCTGTTGGGAGCGGTGGAGGAGGGCTGGCGGCCGCAGTTGGTGGCGGCGGCGGCGGTGGCGATTTCGGTGTCGGCAGCGGCGGTGGTGTAGGGAAGAGAGGAGGGGAATGAAGATACAAACGAAAGGGGAAAGGTTAAGATCTAGGTTAGATGCTTTACCGAGAGCTTCACTCGGAAAAGGTGGCCATTACCGAGAGCCGAGAATCCACCCTCGGTAACCACTGCTCTAATTTTTTCCCCTTCTCTTTTTGTTTTTGTTTTGCACTATCTTTTTTGTATCTCATATTTCATATGCTTTTACGACCAAAGTTTGTAAATTCCATGACTTTTGATGAATTATTTCAAAACTCAACTTTAAAGAGTGTAAAGTAAAAAACATGAGAAGAAGCTGTTGTTGACCGTGGCCTACCCCCTCTCTCGGTGCCGGTCAACTTTCTAGACCAGCACCGAGAGAGAACTTTAAAGAGTGTAAAGTAATAAACATGAGAAGAAGCAGTTGTTGACCGTGGCCTACCGCCTCTCTCAGTGCCGGTCAACTTCCTAGACCACCGGGGCCACCGGATAGCCCATGCATATACATGTGATGGCCTCCTTTGAGAGCACAAGAAGTTTCAAGGCCAACGGAGCAACAGGACCCGCACTTCTTGCACAAACCGGACACACTCCCTCTCGATACCCATAGACTATCTCGAAGAACGGGCCTAGACTTGGTCTGTCATCTCGCGATGAGATGCACTAACACGGAGAAGCAGTTATTCACCGTGGACTACACCCTCTCGGTGCCGAATAATGCCCTAGACCGCCGGGGCCACCGGATGGGTGCTCGATATAGAGACCGCCCGAGGGGGGAGGGCACCCCTACATGCGTGTGGCCCATGCATATGCATGCAGGGGTGGTGTGCTATTTCAATAAGCAACGCACGTCCTTGACGTGACACGTGCCTCACAAACCACACACACGGGCGGCAACGTCGAGGACCGGCTGCGTCCGTCCCCAAGACAGAATCTTCGGTGGGTGATCCCGTGACAGAACGAGCCTAGACTTGGTCTATCATCTTGCGATGACATGCA
>NC_057814.1:600329589-600334844 GCF_018294505.1 Triticum aestivum
GGGGCCACCGGATGGGTGCTCGATATGGAGACCGTCATGGGGGGGGGGAGGGCACCCCTACATGCGCGTGGCCCATGCATATGCATGCAGGGGTGGTGTGCTATTTGAATAAGCAACGCACGTCCTTGACGTGGCACGTGCCTCACAAACCACACACACGGGCGGGAACGTCGAGGACAGGCTGCGTTCGTCCCCGAGACAGAGTCTTCGGTGGGCGATCCCGTGACAGAACGGGCCTAGACTTGGCCTGTCATCTCGCGATGACATGCACTAACACGAAGAAGCAGTTATTCCCCGTGGCCTACCCCCTCTAGGTGCCGAACGACGCCCTAGACCGCCGGGGCCACCGGAGGGGTGCCGGTCTCTAGAACCGGACGAGGCCCATCCGAAGAAGAAAACACAAGACGGTAATTATGATGTGCTAAGGTTGTTTGCCAAGCATGAAAGAAAACAACAACAAAAAAGTATAATACATATTATCGAGAATGCACCAGAAGGAAAGAGATCTAGGTTAGATGCTTTACCGAGAGCAACTCTCAGAAAATGTGGCCATTACCGAGAGCCGAGAATCTACCCTCGGTAACCACTTCTCTAATTTTCCCCTTCTCTTTTTGTCTTTGTTTTGCACTATCTTTTTTGTATCTCATATTTCATATGCTTTTACGACCAAAGTTTATAAATTCCATGACTTTTGATGAATGTTTTCAAAACTCAACTTTAAGGAGTTTAAAGTAAAAAACTTGAGAAGAAGCAGTTGTTGACCGTGGCCTACCCCCTCTCTCGGTGCCGGTCAACTTTCTAGACCGGCACAGAGAGAGAACTTTAAAGAGTGTAAAGTAATAAACATGAGAAGAAGAAGTTGTTGACCGTGGCCTACCCCATCTTTCGGTGCCGGTCAACTTCCTAGACCGCCGGGGCCACTGGATAGCCCATGCATATACATGTGATGGCCTCCTTTGAGAGCACAAGAAGTTTCGAGGCCAACAGAGCAACAGGACCCGCACTTCCTGCACAAACCGGACACATTCCCTCTCGATACCCATAGACTATCTCGAAGAACGGGCCTAGACTTGGTCTGTCATCTCGCGATGACATGCACTAACACGGAGAAGCAGTTATTCACCGTGGACTACACCCTCTCGGTGCAGAATAATGCCCTAGACCGTTGGGGCCACCCGATGGGTGCTCGATATAGAGACCGCCCAAGGGGGGAGGGCACCCCTACATGTGTGTGGCCCATGCATATGCATGCAGGGGTGGTGTGCTATTTGAATAAGCAACACACGTCCTTGAGGTGACACATGCCTCACAAACCACACACACAGACGGGAACGTCGAGGACCGGCTGCGTCCGTCCCCGAGACAGAACGAGCCTAGACTTGGTCTGTCATCTCGCAATGACATGCACTAAGATGGAGAAGCAGTTATTCACCATGGACTACACCCTCTCGGTGCCGAATAACGCCCTAGACCGCCGGGGCCACAGGATGGGTGCTCGATATGGAGACCGCCCGAGGGGGGCGGGAACCCCTACATGTGTGTGGCCCATGCGTATGCATGCAGGGGTGGCGTCCTATTTGAATAAGCAACACACTTCCTTGACGTGGCACGTGCCTCACAGACCACACACACGGGCGGGAACGTCGAGGACCGGCTGCGTTCGTCCCCGAGACAGAGTCTTCGGTGGGCGATCCCGTGACAGAACGGGCCTAGACTTGGTCTGTCATCTCGCGATGAAATGCACTAACACGAAGAAGCAGTTATTCCCCATGGCCTAACCCCTACAGGTGCCGAACAACACCCTAAACCGCCGGGGCCACCGGAGGGATGCCGGTCTCTAGAACCGGACGAGGCCCATCCGAAGAAAAAACACAAGATGGTAATTATGATGTGCTAAGGTTGTTTGCCAAGCATGGAAGAAAACAAAAAAAAATGTATAATACATATTATCGAGAATGGACAAGAAGGAAAGAGATCAAGGTTAGATGCTTTACCGAGAGAAACTCTCGGAAAAGGTGGCCATTACCGAGAGCCGAGAATCGACCCTCGGTAACCACTACTCTAATTTTTCCCCTTCTCTTTTTGTCTTTGTTTTGCACTATCTTTTTTGTATCTCATATTTCATATGCTTTTACGACCAAAGTTTATAAATTCCATGACTTTTGATGAATTTTTTCAAAACTCAACTTTAAAGAGTGTAATGTAAAAAACATGAGAAGAAGCAGTTGTTAACCGTTGCCTACCCCCTCTCTCGGTGCCGGTCAAATTTCTAGACCGGAACCGAGAGTGAACTTTAAAGAGTGTAAAGTAATAAACATGAGAAGAAGTTGTTGACCGTAGCCTACCCCATCTCTCGGTGCCGGTCAACTTCCTAGACCACCGGGGCCACCGGATAGCCCATGCATATACATGCGATGGCCTCCTTTGAGAGCACAAGAAGTTTCGATGCCAACAGAGCAACAGGACCCGCACTTCCTGCACAAACCGGACACATTCCCTCTCGATACCCATAGACTATCTCGAAGAACGGGCCTAGACTTGGTTTGTCATCTCGCGATGACATGCACTAACACGGAGAAGCAGTTATTCACCATGGACTACACCCTCGCGGTGCCGAATAACGCCCTAGACCGCCCGGGCCACCGGATGGGTGCTCGATATGGAGACCGCCAGAGGGGGGAAGCAGGGCACCCCTACATGCGCGTGGCCCATGCATATGCATGCAGGGGTGGTGTGCTATTTGGATAAGCAACGCACGTCCTTGACGTGGCACATGCCTCACAAACCACACACACGGGCGGGAACGTCGAGGACCGGCTGCGTTCGTCCCCGGGACAGAGTCTTCGGTGGGCGATCCCGTGGCAGAACGGGCCTAGACTTGGTCTGTCATCTCGCGATGACATGCACTAACACGAAGAAGCAGTTATTCCCCGTGGCCTACCCCTCTAGGTGCCGAACAATGCCCTAGACCGCCGGGGCCACTGGAAGGGTGCCGGTCTCTAAAACCGGACGAGGCCCATCCGAAGAAGAAAACACAAGACGGTAATTATGATGTGCTAAGGTTGTTTTCCAAGCATGAAAGAGAACAACAACAAAAAAGTATAATACATATTATCGAGAATGCACCAGAAGGAAAGAGATCTAGGTTAGATGCTTTACCGAGAGCAACTCTCAGAAAATGTGGCCATTACCGAGAGCCGAGAATCTACCCTCGGTAACCACTTCTCTAATTTTTCCCCTTCTCTTTTTGTCTTTGTTTTGCACTATCTTTTTTGTATCTCATATTTCATATGCTTTTACGACCAAAGTTTATAAATTCCATGACTTTTGATGAATGTTTTCAAAACTCAACTTTAAAGAGTGTAAAGTAAAAAACTTGAGAAGAAGCAGTTGTTGACCGTGGCCTACCCCCTCTCTCAGTGCCGGTCAACTTTCTAGACCGGCACAGAGAGAGAACTTTAAAGAGTGTAAAGTAATAAACATGAGAAGAAGAAGTTGTTGACCGTGGCCTACCCCATCTTTCGGTGCCGGTCAACTTCCTAGACCACCAGGGCCACCGGATAGCCCATGCATATACATGCGATGGCCTCCTTTGAGAGCACAAGAAGTTTCGAGGCCAACAGAGCAACAGGACCCGCACTTCCTGCACAAACCGGACACATTCCCTCTCGATACCCATAGACTATCTCGAAGAACGGGCCTAGACTTGGTCTGTCATCTCGCGATGACATGCACTAACATGGAGAAGCAGTTATTCACCATGGACTACACCCTCTCGGTGCCGAATAACGCCCTAGACCGCCGGGGCCACCAGATGGGTGCTCGATATGGAGACCGCCAGAGGGGGGAAGGAGGGAACCCCTACATGCGCGTGGCCCATGCATATGCATGCAGGGGTGGTGTGCTATTTGAATAAGCAACGCACATCCTTGACGTGGCACATGCCTCACAAACCACACACACGGGCGGGAACGTCGAGGACTGGCTGCGTTCGTCCCCGAGACAGAGTCTTCGGTGGGCGATCCCATGGCAGAACGGGCCTAGACTTGGTCTGTCATCTCGCGATGACATGCACTAACACGAAGAAGCAGTTATTCCCCTTGGCCTACCCCTCTAGGTGCCGAACAACGCCCTAGACCGCCGGGGCCACCGGAAGGGTGCCGGTCTCTAAAACCGGACGAGGCCCATCCGAAGAAGAAAACACAAGACGGTAATTATGATATGCTAAGGTTGTTTTCCAACCATGAAAGAAAACAACAAAAAAAAGTATAATACATAATATCGAGAATGCACAAGAAGGAAAGAGATCTAGGTTAGATGCTTTACCGAGAGCAACTCTCGGAAAAGGTGGCCATTACCGAGAGCCGACCCTCGGTAACCACTACTCTAATTTTTCCCCCTTCTCTTTTTGTTTTTGTTTTGCACTATCTTTTTTGTATCTCATATTTCATATGCTTTTATGACCAAAGTTTATAAATTCCATGACTTTTGATGAATTTTTTCAAAACTCAACTTTAAAGAGTGTAAAGTAAAAAACATGAGAAGAAGCAGTTGTTGAACGTGGCCTACCCCCTCTCTCGGTGCCGGTCAACTTTGTAGACCGGAACCGAGAGAGAACTTTAAAGAGTGTAAAGTAATAAACATGAGAAGAAGAAGTTGTTGACCGTAGCCTACCCCATCTATCGGTGCCGGTCAACTTCCTAGACCGCCGGGGCCACCGGATAGCCCATGCATATACGTGCGATGGCCTCCTTTGAGAGCACAAGAAGTTTCGAGGCCAACAGAGCAACAGGACCCGCACTTCCTGCATAAACCGGACACATTCCCTCTCGATACCCATAGACTATCTCGAAGAACGGGCCGAGACTTGGTCTGTCATCTTGCGATGACATGCACTAACACAGAGAAGCAGTTATTCACCGTGGACTACATCCTCTCGGTGCCGAATAATGCCCTAGATCGCCGGGGCCACCGGATGGGTGCTCGATATAGAGACCGCCCGAGGGGGGGAGGGCACCCCTACATGCGTGTGGCCCATGCATATGCATGCAGGGGTGGTGTGCTATTTGAATAAGAAACGCACGTCCTTGACGTGACACGTGCCTCACAAACCACACACACGGGCGGGAATGTCGAGGACCGGCTGCGTCCGTCCCCGAGACAGAATCTTCGGTGGGTGATCCCGTGACAGAACGAGCCTAGACTTGGTCTGTCATCTCGCGATGACATGCACTAACACGGAGGAGCAGTTATTC
>NC_057814.1:600335117-600341305 GCF_018294505.1 Triticum aestivum
CACCATGGACTACACGCTCTCGGTGCCGAATAACGCCCTAGACCGCCGGGGCCACCGGATGGGTGCTCGATATGGAGACCGCCAGAGGGGGGAAGGAGGGCACCCCTACATGCGCGTGGCCCATGCATATGCATGCAGGGGTGGTGTGCTATTTGAATAAGCAACGCACGTCCTTGACGTGGCACATGCCTCACAAACCACACACACGGGCGGGAAGGTCGAGGACCGGCTGCGTTCGTCCCCGAGACAGAGTCTTCGGTGGGCGATCCCGTGGCAGAACGGGCCTAGACTTGGTCTGTCATCTCGCGATGACATGCACTAACACGAAGAAGCAGTTATTCCCCTTGGCCTACCCCTCTAGGTGCCGAACAACGCCCTAGACCGCCGGGGCCACCGGAAGGGTGCCGGTCTCTAAAACCGGACGAGGCCCATCCGAAGAAGAAAACACAAGACGGTAATTATGATGTGCTAAGGTTGTTTTCCAAGCATGAAAGAAAACAACAAAAAAAAGTATAATACATATTATCGAGAATGCACAAGAAGGAAAGAGATCTAGGTTAGATGCTTTACCGAGAGCAACTCTCGGAAAAGGTGGCCATTACCGAGAGCCGACCCTCGGTAACCACTACTCTAATTTTTCCCCCTTCTCTTTTTGTTTTTGTTTTGCACTATCTTTTTTGTATCTCATATTTCATATGCTTTTATCACCAAAGTTTGTAAATTCCATGTCTTTTGATGAATTATTTCAAAACTCAACTTTAAAGAGTGTAAAGTAAAAAACATGAGAAGAAGCAGTTGTTGACCGTGGCCTACCCCCTCTCTCGGTGCCGGTCAACTTTCTAGACCGGCACCGAGAGAGAACTTTAAAGAGTGTAAAGTAATAAACATGAGAAGAAGCAGTTGTTGACCGTGGCCTACCCCCTCTCTCGGTGCCGGTCAACTTCCTAGACCGACGGGGCCACCGGATAGCCCATGCATATACATGCGATGGCCTCCTTTGAGAGCACAAGAAGGTTTGAGGCCAACGGAGCAACTGGACCCGCACTTCCTGCACAAACCGGACACATTCCCTCTCGATACCCATAGACTATCTCGAAGAACGGGCCTAGACTTGGCCTGTCATCTCGCGATGACATGCACTAACACGGAGAAGCAGTTATTCACCGTGGACTACACCCTCTCGGTCCCGAATAATGCCCTAGACCACCGGGGCCACCAGATGGGTGTTCGATATAGAGACCGCCCGAGGGGGGAGGGCACCCCTACATGCGAGTGGCCCATGCATATGCATGCAGGGGTGGTGTGCTATTTGAAGAAGCAAGGCACGTCCTTGGCGTGACACGTGCCTCACAAACCACACACACGGGCGGGAACGTTGAGGACCGGCTGTGTCCGTCCCCGAGACAGAATCTTCAGTGGGTGATCCCGTGACAGAACGAGCCTAGACTTGGTCTGTCATCTCGCGATGACATGCACTAACACGGAGAAGCAGTTATTCACCGTGGACTACACCCTCTCGGTGCCGAATAATGCTCTAGACCGCCGGGGCCACCAGATGGGTGCTCGATATGGAGACCGCCCGAGGGGGGGAGGGCACCCCTTCATGCATGTGGCCCATGCATATGCATGCAGGGGTGATGTGCTATTTGAATAAGCAACGCACGTCCTTGACGTGGCACGTGCCTCACAAACCACACACACGAGCGGGAACGTCGAGGACCGCCCGGGCCACTGGAGCAACATGACCAGCACTTCCTGCACAAAACGGACACGTTCCGACACCTTTAAAAAACACACCGGCATCCACCATTAAGAAGATGGCCTATCACTTTGAATGTTCTCTGCTCGAGACAGGTGAACATGCAAAGTGATAGTCCATCTCCTTAACAAGAGTGTAATAAATACCGAAGCTTACTGCATCTGGACTATCCCACTATTTAAATAGGTTTTGTTGCTTGTCTCTAGGCGAGGTGGGACTAAACTTTGATGGTGGCCTTATCATTACCGAGAGCGACTCTCCGCACCTGCTCATTTACCGAGAGCCGAGAGACGACCCTCGGTAACCACTGCTCTACCGAGAGTCCTCTCGGCATAACTGCAACAGCCAAGTGCCTTCAGCTCCCAGCGCATGCCTCTTTGCCGAGTACCGCCCTCGGTAAAATTTTGTTCCCAGTTCTGTTCATACTGTTTTTTGCTTGAGTTGGTGCAGCAAAAACATTTATACAATACTCAAACTTGCATTTCAAGTCACACAGGTTAACAACAAACTCACATAAGCATTAATCCATAAACAGTTCACACAAGCTTCATTTCAAATCACAAAGTAGCTCTTTAGTACAAGTGCCTACTTACTAATTAAACAACAAAGTGGTCTGCATGCATGCACCATATGATAAAAAGCAACACCACAATTATGACAAACTGAAAGAGAATTATGAAGTTCTTCAACCCACTAAACCAGCTAAGCCGTGTCTGGCTTGCACCATTGCGTAATTCTATTTTTCTCTTTTACTTAAGCAAATACAGATTGTAATGATACTCTGCCGTCTCTCTGTTGTTGATTGAGGCGAAGGAGTTGCCTTCATAATGTAGTATTTGTTCATTGCATTCCGACCATTAATTGTAGACTCCTGGACACCGTCCTCTGTACATCACATACCACTTCATCTACAA
Organism: Triticum aestivum; assembly: GCF_018294505.1. Lineage (NCBI taxonomy): Eukaryota > Viridiplantae > Streptophyta > Magnoliopsida > Poales > Poaceae > Triticum > Triticum aestivum. The sequence continues at coordinate 600,337,791 of NC_057814.1, forward strand.
AAGAAAAAGAAATAAGGCACATCTTACATAATCAACATAAGCATTCATCACTCATACAATCAAAAGCATCGCAAGTGGCCATCCAAGTCCATATCAGCAGGTACATAACTATACCACTAAATCAACGTCAAACTATCTAGGTGACTACTCCGAGGTGTAGTCGGTGAAACCAGTGATTGTCGAGTCAGAGCACGTGGGGGCATCCCCCACAGTGGAGGACCAAGCATCGTCGACAATGATGGTGGGTGGACTCAATGGCTCCTTGCGTGGTGGAGCCTTGCTCTCCTTAGCTGGGGGATTCTTCTTGGCCAGATCCACAAAAAACTTCATTAGGATCAGTTGTGCGTTCTTCTCAAGGAGTTCCTCCAAGCGGTCCTCGGAGCTCTTCTCCGTGTCCATGGAGTCGACCCTAATGGAAGCTTCGCCGTTGGAGGAGGCCATAGCCAAAAAATCGATCGATGCTAACACCTTTCATCACACAATGGAAAATAACATAAGAATCAAACATGAAAGATATAACATGAAGAGCTCATGTAGATCGACCGCCATCATCAAAAGTCGATTTTCTTCCTCCAAGAACAACTCTCAACGACACTCTCTCACGTATATACGGTGGACACTCTTGCTGGTGGTGGTATATATGGTGGACACTCTCTCACGGGTATTTCAACTTTCGGTGATGGTTGAGCTGGGTGAGCCCCTCGTGCGTTATCAAGATATAACATGAGGAGCTCACACAGATCAACCGTCATCGCTCAAAAGTTGATTTTTCTTCCTCCAAGAACAACTCTCATCAACACTCTCTCACGTATATACGGTGGACACTCTCGCTGCTGGTGGTATATATGGTGGACACTCTCTCACGGGTATTTCAACTTTCGGTGATGGTTGAGCTGGGTGAGCCCCTCGTGCGTTATCAAGATATAACATGAGGAGCTCACACAGATCAACCGTCATCGCTCAAAAGTTGATTTTTCTTCCTCCAAGAACAACTCTCATCAACACTCTCTCACGTATATACGGTGGACACTCTCGCTGCTGGTGGTATATATGGTGGACACTCTCTCACGAGTATTTCAACTTTCGATGATGGTTGAGCTGGGTGAGCCCCTCGCGTGTTATCAAGAAATAACATGAGGAGCTCACACAAATCAACCGTCATCGCTCAAAAGTTGATTTTTCTTCCTGCAAGAACAACTCTCATCGACACTATCTCAAGTATCTCATCGGTCACATCCGCACATAGCATCCATGCATACAACATTATCAACAATTATCTACATTTTTCTTTTGAAAAAAAATGTATCTACATGGCATCCATCCATCTATCAATCCATCCATCCATCTATTAATCCATTCATCTATCTATGCACCCATCTATTAATCCATCCATCTATCTATGCATCCATCTATCAATCCATCCATCTATCTATGCATCCATCTATCAATCCATCCATCTATCTATGCATCCATCTATCAATCCATCCATCTATCTATGCATCCATCTATCAATCCATCTATCTATACACACATGGAGAGGAGGAGGGGGCTCACCGGAGGGAGGAGCTCGGTGTGGTGTGGGGGCGGCGGTGGAGGGGCGCCGGTCGGTGGGGAGCAGAGGAGGAGGGGCGCCGGTCGGTGGGGAGCAGAGAGAAGAAACAACAGGGGGGGAAATATGCTTAAGTTGTCGACGTCACATTTACCGAGTGCTTGTCGGTGCGGCCCTTGGAAAAGAAATCAACTCTAGATCTAGGTTAGATGATTTACCGAGAGCAGCTCTCGGAAAATACGTCCCCCTAGATCTAGATTATATGTTTTACAGAGAGTCACCCTCGGAAAAAGTGGACATTACCGAGGGCCGATAGTCGACCCTCGGTAAGTACTGCTCTAATATTATTTCCCTTCTCTTTGTGTTTTTGTTTGGCACTATCTTTTTTGTATCTCATATTTCATATGTTTTTACGACCAAAGTTTGAAATTCATTTGTTCAAAACTCAACTTTAAAGAGTGTAAAGTAAAAAAAACATGAGAAGAAGCAGTTTCTGACCGTGTCCTACCCCCTCTCTCGGTGCCGGTCAACTTCCTAGACCGGCACCGAGAGAGAACTTTAAAGAGTGTAAAGTAAAAAATATGAGAAGAGGCAGTTGTTGACCGTGGCCTACCCCCTCCCTCGGTGCCGGTCAACTTCCTAGACCGCCGGGGCCACCGGATAGGCCATGCATATACATGTCATGGCCTCCTTTGAGAGCACAAGAATTTTCAAGGCCAACAGAGCAACAGGACCCGCACTTCCTGCACAAACCGGACACATTCCCTCTCGATACCCATAGACTATCTCGAAGAACGGGCCTAGACTTGGTCTGTCATCTCGCGATGACATGCACTAACACGGAGAAGCAGTTATTCACCGTGGACTACACCCTCTCGGTGCCGAATAATGCCCTAGACCGCCGGGGCCACCGGATGGGTGCTCGATATAGAGACCGCCCGGGGGGGGCACCCCTACATGCGTATGTCCCATGCAGATGCATGCAGGGGTGGTGTGCTATTTGAATAAGCAACGCACGTCCTTGACGTGACACGTGCCTCACAAACCAAACACTCGGGCGGGAACGTCGAGGACCGGCTGCGTCCGTCCGCGAGACAGAATCTTCGGTGGGCGATCCCGTGAATGAACGAGCCTAGACTTGGTCTGTCATCTCGCGATGACATGCACTAACACGGAGAAGCAGTTATTCACCATAGACTACACCCTCTCTGTGCCGAATAACGCCCTAGACGGCCAGGGCCACCGGATGGGTGGTCGATATGGAGACCGCCCGAGGGGGGGGCGAGGGCACCCCTACATGCGCGTGGAAAGAGATCTAGGTTAGATGCTTTACCGAGAGCAACTCTCGGAAAATGTGGCCATTACCGAGAGCCGAGAATCTACCCTCGGTAACCACTGCTCTAATTTTTTCCCCTTCTCTTTTTGTCTTTGTTTTGCACTATCTTTTTTGTATCTCATATTTCATATGCTTTTACGACCAAAGTTTATAAATTCCATGACTTCTGATGAATGTTTTCAAAACTCAACTTTAAAGAGTGTAAAGTAAAAAACATGAGAAGAAGCGGTTGTTGACCGTGGCCTACCCCATCTCTCGGTGCTGGTCAACTTTCTAGACAGGCACCGAGAGAGAACTTTAAAGAGTGTAAAGTAATAAACATGAGAAGAAGCAGTTGTTGATCGTGGACTACCCCCTCTCTCGGTGCCGGTCAACTTCCTAGACCACCGGGGCCACCGGATAGCCCAAGCATATACATGCGATGGCCTCCTTTGAGAGCACAAGAAGTTTCGAGGCCAACGGAGCAACAGGACCCGCACTTCCTGCACAAACCGGACACATTCCCTCTCGATACCCATATACTATCTCGAAGAACGGGCCTAGAATTGGCCTGTCATCTCGCGATGACATGCACTAACACGGAGAAGCAGTTATTCACCGTGGACTACACCCTCTCGGTGCCGAATAATG
>NC_057814.1:600341538-600342412 GCF_018294505.1 Triticum aestivum
ATGCATATGCATGCAGGGGTGGTGTGCTATTTGAATAAGCAACGCACGTCCTTGACGTGACACGTGCCTCACAAACCACACACACGGGCGGGAACGTCGAGGACCGGCTGCGTCCGTCCCCGAGACAGAATCTTCGGTGGGTGATCCCGTGACAGAACGAGCCTAGACTTGGTCTGTCATCTCGCGATGACATGCACTAACACGGAGAAGCAGTTATTCACCATGGACTACACACTCTCGGTGCCGATCAACGCCCTAGACCGTCGGGGCCACTGGAGGGGTGCCTCTCTCTAGAACCGGGCGAGGCCCATCATTTGAAAAAGAAAACACAAGACGGTAATTATGATGTGCTAAGGTTGTTTGCCAAGCATGGAAGAAAACAACAAAAAAATTATAATACATATTATGGAGAATGCAGAAGAAGGATGCTTTACCGAGAGTCCCTTTCGAAAAATGCGGCCATTGATGAGTGCCTCTGGACGACCCTCGGTAACCACTGTCGGTGCGGCTCTCGGAAAAGCCCCCGAGATCTAGGTTAAGACTTTTACACCGAGTGTCGCCGAAAGTTGGCTCTCGGAAATGTTTCCCGCGGGGACTTATGCAAAATTTCCCCCTCGCGCGCGCTCACTCCTCTGTTCTCTCTGTTTCTCTCGCCCCTGCCGCCTCTGTCCGCCGCCGCCCCTCAGCGCCGCCGCCCCATCCGGCTTACTCTGCCGCCGCTGCCGCCTCCGCCGCCGCCGCCACCGGGAGTGCCTCCGCCGACCCCTCCACCTCCACCGAACCCCCCCACCGCCACCTCCACCGAGATCGTCCACCGCCACCCCGTCTGCCGCCTACGCCGCCACCCCGTCCGCCGTCGATGCCGCCACCTCGT
>NC_057814.1:600342972-600356643 GCF_018294505.1 Triticum aestivum
GCCAGCCCTCACCGCCACGGCCACAGCCACTGAGCTCCACGTTTGGTTTTTTATATTTAGGTGTGTATATATGTGCATATATAATGAATGGTGTATGTGAGTGTGTGTGTGGGAGAGGGGTGCTATTGATGTGTGTGTGTGCATGTGTGACTGAGTGTGTGGTGTGTGTGTATGGATATGTGAGTGTGTTTGTGTGTGGGGGGGGGGGTGAGTGAGTGTTATTGATGTTTGTGTGTTTGACATATGATTGACACAACTTCATTCTTTCATGCAGGACATGCATCTATTTTGACAATAGAGAGAGTAAATTATGTTGCACGCTTCAAGGGCAATCTCTTCCCGTTCATGTCTAGGTTTTCATTATTTGTAGATCACCTAAATAGTCGCGTAACCTAGGTGTCTCCCGTTCGGAAGGGTTGTATCTATAAATATGCAAGAATTTGCATATTTATAACCTCAACTCTTTCAAATTGTCCATGTTTTCCATGGACAACCCGAGGATGTGTAGGCGGGTCGTTTTCATGATGTGCTTAGATCCGAGATAGAATTTCGACAGTGTCTCCTTGTTGTTCTCTAGATACACATCCTCTTGGCTTATTGCTGAGACGTGTATTTGGAGAACAGCGGGGAGGTGCTGCCGAAATTTTGTCTTGGGTCGGAGTACGTCATGAAAGCGGACCCAGCCTACACATTCTCGGATGGGATTAGGACCTATCTTTACCTATTACATAGCTCAGTGCATGTCGTAAAACTTGATGGAACCACTTGTTACATAAAAAATTATGTGTGTGTTTCACTTTATATCAGAGGATGGAAGAACGTGAGTGGATGTACACCGGACATCCCAGCATGGAGGGTATGACCCCTGAGTGGAGGTCAAAGACCAATGATTTCTTGGAATTAGTATTTGATGGAGAAACGCCAGTTCGTGGAATTTGGTGCCCATGCACGGAGTGTGATAACCAGACTGAAAGAGATAAAATTACTATGAGTAAACACTTAGGCAAATATGGGTTTACGCCAGGCTATTACCGGTGGATCTTTCACGGTGAGACAGAACAGTCCAGGGCGAAGGTGGTGCGACAACGCACCGACGAATATGATACTCGGATTGAAAACCTGTTAGATGACATCCGCCGTGCGGATCTGCGGGAGGACCCGAACTCCGAGGAGCGCTGGAAAGCCCTGAAGAGTATCATGCTGCTTTGTTTGCGGCACAAAAACCCCTTCACGCCCATACAGAGGTTAGTCAACTAGATGGCATTGCACGCCTAATGGCCCTGAAGGCAAACCATAACATGAGCATAATTTGCTTTAATGAGTTATTGTCAGTTATTGCTAGCCTGTTGCCTAAAGAAAATATATTGCCAAAAAACATGTACGAGTCGAACAAAATCCTTGGTTCACTTAAGATGCCGTATGAGCAAATACATGCTTGTCCAAACGGATGCATGTTATTTAGAAATGAACATAAAGATACGAATTAATGTGTCAAGTGCAAATCCTCTAGGTATATTGAGGTAACAGATGATGATGGTAGCAAGAGGCAGCTCATAATTGCCGTCAATATCCTTCGATATCTTTCATTCACAGAAAGGATCCAGAGGCTTTATATGACCGAGGAAACTGCCCAATATATGAGATGGGCCGCCGAAGGGAAGATGTACAATACAAAAAAAGATGCAACATCCACGGGATGGTGAAGCATGGAAGAAATTTGTTGAAATTCATAGGAAAACAGATGACTGGAAGAGTGTAGCTGTTGGGATAACAACCGACAGGTTCAATCCATATGGTTTGATGGCTGCCATATACAGTTGTTGGCCAGTATATGTTATCCCCCTGAATCTGCCCCCTGGTGTTTGCATGCAACGACATCGCATGTTCCTGACGTTGATAATTGATACGTCTCCAACGTATCTATAATTTATGAAGTATTCATGCTATTATATTATCCTTCTAGGATGTTTTATATGCATTTATATGCTATTTTATATGATTTTTTGGGACTAACCTATTAACCTAGAGCCCAGTGCTAGTTTCTGTTTTTTCCTTGTTTTTAAGTTTTGCAGAAAAGGAAAACCAAACGGAGTCCAATTGACATGCCAATTTTTGATGATTTTTTCTGGACCAAAAGAAGCCCCCAGAGTAAAAGAGTTGGGCCAGGAGAGTCCCGGGCTGCCCACGAGGGTGGGGGCGCGCCCACCCCTTGGGCGTGGGCCCCTACCTCGTGGACAACCCGGAGACCCGCCTGACGTGAGACCTATGCCAAAAAATCCTATAAATACTGAAACCTCCAGAAAACAGAAGAGATTGGGAGTTCCACCACCGCAAGCCTCTGTAGCCACCAAAAACCAATCGGGACCCTGTTCCGGCACCCTGCCGAAGGGGGGGAACCCTCACTGGTGGCCATCTTCATCATCCCGGTGCTCTCCATGACGAGGAGGGAGTAGTTCACCCTCGGGGCTGAGGGTATGTACCAGTAGCTATGTGTTTGATCTCTCTCTCTCTCTCTCGTGTTCTTGATTCGGCACGATCTTGATGTATCGTGAGCTTTGCTATTATAGTTGGATCTTATGACGTTTCTCCCCCTCTACTCTCTTGTAACGGATTGAGTTTTCCCTTTGAAGTTATCTTTTCGGATTGAGTCTTTAAGGATTTGAGAACACTTGATGTATGTCTTGCCATGCTTATCTGTGGTGACAATGGGATATCACGTGATCCACTTGATGTATGTTTTGGTGTTCAACTTGCGGGTTCCGCCCATGAACCTATGCATAGGGGTTGGCACACGTTTTCGTCTTGACTCTCCAGTAGAAACTTTGGGGCACTCTTTGAAGTACTTTGTGTTGGTTTGAATAGATGAATCTGAGATTGTGTGATGCATATTGTATAATCATACCCACGGATACTTGAGGTGACATTGGAGTATCTAGGTGACATTAGGGTTTTGGTTGATTTGTGTCTTAAGGTGTTATTCTAGTACGAACTCTATGATAGATCGATCCGAAAGAATAACTTTGAGGTGGTTTCGTACCCTACAATAATCTCTTCGTTTGTTCTCTGCTATTAGTGACTTTGGAGTGACTCTTTGTTGCATGTTGAGGGATAGTTATGTGATCCAATTATGTTATTATTGTTGAGAGAACTTGCACTAGTGAAAGTATGAACCCTAGGCCTTGTTTCCTAGCATTGCAATATCGTTTGTGCTCACTTTTATCATTAGTTACCTTGCTGTTTTTATATTTTCAGATTACAAAAACCTATATCTATCATCCATATTACACTTGTATCACCATCTCTTCGCCGAACTAGTGCAGCTATACAATTTACCATTGTATTGGGTGTGTTGGGGACACAAGAGACTCTTTGTTATTTGGTTGCAGGGTTGCTTGAGATAGACCATCTTCGACCTACGCTTCCCACGGATTGATAAACCTTAGGTCATCCACTTGAGGGAAATTTGCTACTGTCCTACAAATCTCTGCACTTGGAGGCCCAACAACGTCTACAAGAAGAAGGTTGCATAGTAGACATCAAGCTCTTTTCTGGCGCCGTTGCCGGGGTGGTGAGTGCTTGAAGGTATATCTTTAGATCTTGCAATCGAATCTTTTAGTTTCTCGTTTTATCACTAGTTAGTTTATAAAATAAAACTACAAAAAAATGGAATTGAGGGTGCCTCATATGCTTCATCTTTTTAATGTCTTCCGTGAAAATAAGGATTCCGATAATTGTGCTCAATTGCTAGAGGAAGAATGCATTAAAATGTTTGGCACTAAATTTTTGAATGGTGAGCATGATTGCAATGTTGTTAGTGTGAATTCCGTGAATACCCATGATGCTAATGATATGCAAAGCCACAAGCTTGGGGAAGATATGTTTGATGAAGATGATATTTTTTGTCCCCCAAGTTTTGATGAGCAAATTTATTATGATGAAAGCATGCCTCCTATCTATGATGATTATTGTGATGACACGTATGCTATAAAGAATAATGATAACCATCAAACTTTTCATCTTGATCTTAATTTCCAATCACATGATAGTTATTTTGTTGAGTTTTTCCCACTACTATTGATGAGAACAAATTTGCTTACGTGGACAGTAGTAAAATTTCTATGCAAGTAGATCATGAAAAGAATGCTTTAGGTGCTGATTATATTGTTGAATTTATTCATGATGCTACTGAAAATTAATATGAGGGAGGAATATATGCTTGTAGGAATGGCAATAATATCAAGTTTCCTCTCTATGTGCTTAAAGTTTTGAAGTTATGCTTGTTTTGCCTTCCTATGCTAGTTGATTACGGTTCCCATAAGTTGTTTTCTCACAAAATCCCTATGCATAGGAAGTGGGTTAGACTTAAATGTGCTAGTAATATTCTTCATGATGCTCTCTTTATGTTTCAATTCTGATCTTTTATGGGAGCATCATTGAAATCATGATGCCTAGCTAGAGGCGTTAAACGTTAGCGCTTGTTGGGAGGCAACCCAACTTTATATTTGTGCTTTGCTTTTTGGTTCTGTTTAGTAATAAATTTTTGATCTAGCCTCTGGTTAGATGTGGTTTTATGTTTTAATTAGATTTTGTGCCAAGTAAGACCTATAGGATCTTCTTGGATGATAATTATTTGATCTTGCTGAAAAAGACAGAAACTTTCTGCTCACGAAAACAATTGTTAAAAATCACCAGAAAGTGATAAAATACTGATTCAAGTTGCAGTAGATCAATAATCAAATCATCTAGGTCATCCTATTTTGGCAGAATTTTTCGAGTTCCAGAAGTAAAAGTTTGATACAGATTACTACAGACTGTTCTGTTTTTGACAGATTCTGTTTTTCATGTGTTGTTTGCTTATTTTGATGAATCTATGAGTAGTATCGGAGGGTATGAACCATATAGAAGTTGGAATACAGTAGGTTTAACACCAATATAAATAAAGAATGAGTTCATTACAGTACCTTTAAGTGGTGGTTTGTTTTCTTCCGCTAATGGAGCTCATGAGATTTTCTGTTGAGTTTTGTGTTGTGAAGTTTTCAAGTTTCGGGTAAAGATTTGATGGACTATGGAATAAGGAGTGGAAAGAGCCTGAGCTTGGGGATGCCCAAGGCACCCCAAGGTAATATTCAAGGACAACCAAGAGCCTAAGCTTGGGGATGCCCCGGAAGGCATCCCCTCTTTCGTCTTCGTTCATCGGTAACTTTACTTGGAGCTATATTTTTATTCACCACATGATATGTGTTTTGCTTGGGGCATCATTTTCTTTTGTTAGTATTTGCTTTATGTTATTTAGAATAATGTTTTGCATCTCTATTTTCAATAAAAATTTCAAGGATAGCCTTTACCATGCTTATTTTGCAAGTATACATGTTGCTGTTTCAAAACAGAGAGTTTACTGCTGTTGCAAAAATTCCCTAGAAAAGCCAGAACGTGATAAAATGTTGAAACCTTTTGCATAATAAGCTCTGATAAATTTAATACAGTGACAATTTTCTTTCATAATTTTTGGAGCTACGAAGTATGATGAATCTTGCATTCTTTACAGACTATACTGTTTTGGCAGATTGCTGTTATGTTTGCATTGTTTGCATATGTTTGCTTGTTTAATGATTCTATTTGATGATGGGAGTATTAAATATGCAGAGGCATTTAGTATGAAATGTTGAATAATAATTTTAGTGATTTGCTACAGTAGAGTATGATAAAGTTTCTGCATTGGTTTATACTAACTTATCTCACAAGTCCTCGTTGAGTTTTGTGTGGATGAAGCTTTTGAGATTTAGGGAGACTGTGATATGAGAGGAATTAAGGAGACACAAAAGCTCAAGCTTGGGGATGCCCAAGGCACCCCAAGATAATATTTCAAGAAGTCTCAAGCGTCTAAGCTGGGGGATGCCCCGGTTGGCATCCCACCTTTCTTCTTCGACAACTATCGGTTAGTATCGGTTGATCCTAAGTTTTTGCTTCTTCACGTGATGTTTGCTATTCTTAGAATGTCGTTTTCTTTAGCTTTGCTTGCTGTTTGAATAAAATACCAAGATCTGAAATTCTTAAATGAGAGAGAGTCTTCACATAGCTACATAATTATTTAACTACTCATTGATCTTCACTTATATCTTTTTGGAGTAGTTTATCATTTACTCGTGTGCTTCACTTATATCCTATAAGTAAATGGTTGAATGATTTGAATGTCATAAATCTAAAATTATATATGTTTCATATGCCTTTCCCATGGGGAGTAATGCCTTCACATATAAGAAATAGAGGTGGTAAATTTATTGAAGGTTAGCAAACATTGTATTGGTCACTTGAACAATTCATGAAAGAATATTGAAGGAAGAGAGATTTCACATATAAATATACTATCTTGGACATCTTCTATGATTGTGAGCCCCATTAATTATTTTCAAACCTGAGCAAATTAGTTGAAGTTGGACAAGGAAGACAACATAATGAGTTATGCTTGGGTATATTTGTATAGAAGTTATATTGTTATGGATCCTCTAACATGTGGTGCTTGCTATTTAGAATCCTTTGCTAGCCAAAATATCTGTACTAAGCGGGAATACTGCTTGTGCATCCAAATTACTTGAACCAAGTTTATTCCATGAGTGTCCACCATATCTACCTATATGCGGTATTTACCTGCCACTACTAGAAAAAGGCCTACTAATGGCGCACCTAATCTGGCCATTAATGGCGCATTAGTGGTGCACCATTAGTAGCACGCCATTAGTATATTTTACTAATGGCGCACCACTGGTGCGCCATTAGTATCTGGTATACTAATGGCGCACCCCAGATGCGCCATTAGTATATACAACAGTGCGCCATTAGTATGCCTCCCAGGGGGCCATGTATACCCAGGTGCTTTGGCATACTAATGGCGCACTACAGCAGGATGCGCCATTAGTAACTTCGGCATACTAATGGCGCACTGTTTAGTGATGCGCCATTAGTATCCTTTGGCATACTAATGGCGCACTATGATGTGATGCGCCATTAGTATGAATATTAGGTTTTTTTTTATTTTTTTATTTTCTGTTTTTTGCACAGGTTACAAAATGTATAATTGGACAAAATATAGACAGCACACATCAACAACAGATTCATCGAATACAATAGAAGATTAGTCTCTGAATACAATTCATCATTTTAGTCTCCGAATACAATTCATCATATTAGTCTCCGAATTGAAAAGACCGAACAAAATGTATAAGTATGAATCATTATATTACAAGTCTCGAGACCGCGAGTTTGTCTTCACATTACAAGTCGATATCGATCATCTAAACTACCATCACATAGAAGAGAGCTGTGGTCATCACGATGAGCATCATCACAATGAAACTCGTCTTCATCCGGTTCCTCCAACGCTCCCTCCCCTCTCCCGCTAGATAGCGGGCGTATCTAGATTCGGCCTCGGCCCTAGTGGCGTACCCTTTGTAACTGTTACCGCTGAATCGGTGAACCTGTCTCCGACACTCCTCCCAGTCATCGTAGACTCCGGGAACCTTACCCTTGTACACGACATACCACGGCATCGCTATGCAGTAGCCAAACGAAACGTTAGTACCAATTCACAGACAATACATAAGCAATATATAAGTATGCAACAGAACGATCGGAAGAGAAAAGCAAGACATTAATAGCATCGATTACATCTAAGTTGAAGGACTCTCGAAACCAAAGAGACATACTACAAGTTCATTAAAGTTTAATTACAACATGAGCCAATCGATGTTTCAGAACTAGACACAGCATCACTTCTTTCGACTCGACTCAAGGGACCGGAGCGTGGATGAAGCCGCCGTCTATCGTGGGAGTCATGAAACCACGGGCGTTGTCAGCCTGCATTTGTAGGATTGTGTCGATGTCATTGTTGGACGGTTGATTTCTGAGGTAGAACTGCCCCGATGTACGAAGGACATCTTGATGGATGATTTCCGCAAACTCCGACTGGATGCGAAAGAATTCTTGTCTGATGTCCGCGTCTTGGATTGCCGACACGCTCGCGGCCCAATCTTTGAGTCTACTCGGTAGCAGTAGTTGATGATGGTCCCGTACGATTTCCCGCATGTGATGGATGGCGTAGTAGGCACCCTTCTGACCGCCAGGCGGCTGCTTGACGCAGCAGAACGTCGTGTTGTGGGAGAACACGTGCTTGCCGTACTTACGAATAGGCCTGGTGAAGGTGCCTCCAGATTTGACGTAGCCAGGGAGGACATCATCAAGAACCTTCTTGACATTTGTGTAGTCTACATTCGACTGACGGTCCGGGTCGAAATACGTGGCCATGGAATATTTGGGGCTTAGGAGGATGAGCGTGCAATGTGTGTCACTGCAGAAAACACGGAATGTTAAAAGAAAAACGATCGAAATCTAAGAATTCATATGTTACGGGGCGGTTGAGGGGAGGACTTACTCGGGAAAGTAAGGCACGAGGAAGTTGTCCTTATCTTGGTTTGCCAGAATGACGCCTTCGAGGTAAGAACTCGCGACTTGCCGGTCCCCAGCGCTGCCCAAGATCTTGGCACGCATGTAGAAGGGGTCGACTATCACGATGTCTGGGGTCTTGTCGCGAATGATCCGCATCTCCATACTCAGCAAAAATAGCCGAACGAAGGTGTAGTGCAGCGGATGAAGGTTCAACATAGCGTGGATATCATCAAACCGCAGGACGATCGTACCCCCGATGGAGTTATCCACAAAGCCCTTGCCCTCTGGCACCTTGGCCGCGAAAACCGGGTATGCCACATCCTTCTCTCGGAGACGCCGCTTCTCCAAAGAAAGAACACTGTCATGCAGACTCCGCATAGCACCGGTTGCAGCAACGAGCATATTTCTCGGTAGCATCGGCCTACCCGCCACATGCACCCTCCTCGAGATATCCGCAGTTGAAGGTGGCCCGTCCTGAGCACGGATCGTACTCGGTGCCGGCTGGCCCGCACCCTTGTTAGTCTTTCTTTTGCGTGCCTTCTTCTTGATCTCCTGTAATGGGACCGAGTTCTGCTCACAGACCGCCTTCTTGAGTGTGTTGGGGCTGATCATATTTGGCACCTCGCCTATCTGAGGCTCGGTGAAGTCGGCAGCTGGAGGCGTCTCCTGAGAGCTGAACTGCAGACGACGCCTGTTGCAACTTGGCTTCTCCGCGGTACCAGCTAGATCACACACGTCTTTTGTTGGGTTGGGTTCTTGAGAAGGAGGCCCCATGAAGTCGCCACCATCCCCATGATCGGCAAAGTACTGATCGACGTTGGCAAATGTATCGTCGTCGTCGTCATTCTGATCCTGTGCCATATGCATGTTTGGATCCAGTGGCATAGGGATGTCCGGCACCGTTGCGGCGGTCTTGCCATGGGGCCGACTTGGCGCCGGCACGACTGGCGGTGTTGTCTTTGGGGTGGTGTCCCCCGCCCCCAAACGAATCTGGCTCTTCGGCCAAAGCAGGGGCCAGCTCAGGCAGGCGCTGAGGTTCATCACGTCATCATCGTCAGCCCCCATGGGTCGAATCGGAGGTAACACCTCGTCGCAGCCTGGCAGCACCCGAACCAGTTGAACCCTAAACAAGTTGGGTGGCATCTGGGTACCGTGGAACAAGGGGTTGCCCGGTTGAACGATTTTGCCCTTGGCGACATCGACCAACTCGTTATTCACAAAGTGCGGGAGAGTGCACGGAACGTCGGCGGCGCCCTGCGAAAACATGTAGGGCGTTAGGGATGCCCAGTCAAAGGCAAGGAGATGAAGTCCTCGGCCGAGAGAGGCTTAATTAGTTACCGTGATGATGGCGTCGAGCTCGGCTAATGTCGAGGCACCGCCAACGGCGGGCGTGCAGTTGACGGAGGGGCCGCTTGCTGCAGAGGTGCCGGCCGGCATACACCCGGGTGCATTAAGCTCCCGTGCCGGCGTCGGAGACACCAATGCCGGCTCCGCCGGAGACACCAATGGCCCCGCCATCGCGTTCTGCGAGTAGCTGGCCGTGAAGCTAGGAATCGGGGGCGGCCCCTGTTGGCCGCCCGCAATCCATGCACTAATCCCCTGGATCAAGGTAGGCACAATGGCGGTGATCGTCGCTCCGAGTTGTTGTTGCACTTGCTCTTGGACAATCTCCGGAATCCGCGCCACCTGTGCCCTGAGTTCTTGAACCTCGCGCGCCTGGCTTTCCGAGCTGGTCTTTTTCTCCTTTCGCCCAGCAGTGTCATAGTATGACGACCATTTTGTCGACAAGCCTTTGCCGGCCACACGACCAGCTGACGTCGGCTTACTGAGCTTATCCTTGTTCTTCATTACATTCAACGCCCTATTTAGAGTGGTGTCCCAAGGGTTGCTCTTAGTCGACCCCGCGCTACTGCTTTCAGTCGCCTGCGGAAGGAATGTGAACCATTTAGAAATTTGGCTTCATTAATTAGAATGCAACCATATGGAGCTAATTACGAGGGGGTGTATTCCTTACCAGAACAAGCTCAAGCGCCCTGGTCTTCGGATCCGTGGTAAGCTCCTTTGTTTTCGGGTCCTTCTTGTACCAGGCCCTGACAAAGTTCCTGGTCTGCTTGTCACCGTATTTATCGAAGAGGGGCGGTAGGCCTTGCTCGGCACGGTCCGCCTCCTCCTTGTCCCATATAGGCTCCGCCACTCTGTAACCGCCGGGACCGAGTGTGTGTTCCCCTAAGTTCAGCTCCCGCATTTCTTTCCCCCACTTACTTGATTCGGAGTGTGCGGTGCTCGAGCAATTGATCTTGAAGTCGTTGTAGTCATCTTCGGTGATCGAAGGATTTTTCTCCTTGATCTTCTCATAACTCTCACCTTTCTCGATCATTCTCTTCACATTGCTTTTCCAAGTAGACAGGGCCTTGCTCATCTTCGTGAGGGCAGCATTGTTCACTTTATTCCCTTTGAGGCTTGTGTTTTCAAATTCAGCGGGGAACTTGTATCGTTCGTGCAGCTTCGTGAAGAGGAGGTTGCGCAAATTCCCTCGGTCAGGATGCCTCAGGTTCTCGGTGTTGATCGAGACGGTGCTCCGGAGAATGCACCCGAGCTGAAGCGAGTACCCCTTGACTATTCGTTCAGACGCCGTTGGATTCCCGTCGGAGTCCACTTCAGTAACTTCCTCCTTGAGGGTGCGGAGCACGGTCGGGCGCCGGTCCTTCCGTTGCCTCTTCGGTTGGCTGCCATCTGTGCGTGCGCCGCCATCATCTGTGGTGGCATCCTCGGCGGCACCATCAGTGGTGGCATCAATGGGGTTATCCTCGGCGGTACCATCAGTGGTCTCAGGATCGGTGGGGAAGGCGGCGTCCTCATACAAGTGAGGTTGTTCCTCCATCTCCTGGGACAGCTTCCAGAATGGCTTGTCGACGCCCGAACCAACGGCCTCATCTTTGTTGGCCATGTTTCTCTCTAAATAGGAACAAAGTTTGGTCAAAAAGTTGGTTATTGTCAAGGAACAAGATCATGGTCTCATCATTTAGGGTTTGTCGACACCGAGGCATCCTAAAAGCTAAGCTTTTATCATTGAGGGTTTTTCGACGCCGAGGCACCCTAAAAGCCTAAGCTTTCATCATTTCGGTTTTTATCGACACCGAGGCACCCTAAAAGCCATGCATTAGTCACAAGTACGCCGGGGCACTTGATCCTACTTAATTACCTACTAAGATACCCCGGCCCATGCATTAGTCACAAGTACCCCATATGTCCTATTTTTAGCAAAGTCATGCTAAAATTCACGGAAAATTTCAGCATGACCTTTGCTGAAAATAGGACATATGGAGTACCCGAATTTGCCGGAACGGAAGTTAATCGACATTCCGGCAAACTCAAGGGCCTCTTGGGTGGACAAGGCAAAAAAGGCCTCCATCACAATATGGAAAATACACCAAGCAGTATCATCTCCAAGCAGTATCATATTTGTAATGACTGAAAATATTTACTTCAGGAAATATTTACTACTGTAGTTTCTGTTACAAACAAAAAAAAGACTGAAGTTTGTCCTAGCTATATTTCAGGATGATTTTTCAGTTGCTCATGCTTTTTACAAATTGTAGCTACTATTTTTTATACCTAAACAAAATTGCCCTAGCTATATTTGCTACTGTTTTTATACCTAATTTTTTGCTACTGTTTTTTTAATTTGCTACTGCTTTTTTTTATTTGCTACTGTTTTTTTATACATACACCACCAAAGTCCAAAGAGTAACCACTTATTAGCTACCAGGAGTAAGTAAGTAACTAAATACACTTGTATAACAAAATAAATCAGAAATTTAGTTTTCAGTGTAATGAAACTAATTGCACATGAAAGAACAGGGGTAAATATTGTTAACAGAAGACAGCCAAACAAATATATTGCTCTTTATGAGGTTATGAGGTTACAGAGTACAAACTTAACTTGAGAATGACAGAACAAACAAATAGAACAAACTCTTAGATAAAAATTTGCCATGCTATTTTACAGAACAAACAAACATTTTGCACCTTGATACATAAAAGGAATGTACATATGTGCAGTATGAGATCCTGTTAACTGGTTGCAAGACTGAAGATGGACCAATGCTAGTGCCACCAGAACTGAGTTATTCAAATTCAGGATACTGAAATGCTAAAACAGTCTGTAGATTACTACTGCCCATGGTGGAGAGTAAAAGGGACCCAGCATAACTTAAATACGACCTAGTAAAAGGGACCCAGCATAACTTAAATACATATATGCAGTATGAAATCATGTTAATTAGTTGTAGCACTGAAAATAGACGAGTGCTAGTGCCATCGGATACCAGTGCTCACAACTGAGTTATTGAAATTCAGAATGCTGAAATGTTAAAACAGTGTGCAGATTACTGCTATCCATGGTGGAAAGTAAAAGGGGCCCAGTATATATAACCTTAAATACAAACTAGTTGAGATCAATAGATCAAACACATTAGCACGGACGTTACGAATTGCCATAAGCAGAGCAGCAGCTACACCAGACAGTGGTAACTGTAGTGTGGTACAATAAAGCACAAAGAGTAGCCAAGCCAAAAATAGCCATGAAGTGAGTTGCTGAAACTGTCCTTTTGGTGCATCACTAAACTAGTACTAGCATCAGTATATGCTCCGTGTTCCATTACTAGGGGGACGCACGTTACAGCCCAAGCACTGATAATATATAAACAAGCCAATGAAAACGTACGTTTATTAATTATGAATCCCATAATAATAACCATTATAATACCCATCGCTCTCAAGGTTGACCTCACTAAGGTCAGGCAACAACAATATTCTCATTCTCCGGTGGAGGAAACAGAAACAGGTCATACATTAGCAGAAGCAAGCGTGGAAAAGGTCCACCGAATTTTAAAACTGTCGGGCACATGGCGCAGCCAAGCAATTCAATTTTAAAACGGAACGGATAAGTAATAAGCAGTTGATACGCCACAGCAACAGAAACAAACTTGCTAAAATCTGTGGTTGCTCGCATAGAGACAGATTGTTGTATTAGGAGCAGAGAGGGAGAGGTGGGAAATGGAGGCGGGGGTGATTTGGATGGGGTACCTGCGGGCGTAGAAGACGGGGGCGTCGTCGGGGAGAGACGAGGACGACGGGGCGGCGGGGCGGCGGCGTCGGGAGAGGAGAGGGCGGCGTCGCGGCGTCGGGGCGGAGACGAGGACGACGGGGCGGCGTCGAGGCGGCGGGGCA
>NC_057814.1:600361030-600365226 GCF_018294505.1 Triticum aestivum
TTCCTCTTCTTGTATCGAGTGACGCCGCACACCGGACATATGGTAGACTCCGCGTGCTCGTCCCGATAAATGATGCAATTGTTCATGCACACATGGTATTTCACGTGCGGTAAATCCAGAGGACACACGATTTTCTTCGCCTCCTCCAAACTGGTCGGGCACTTGTTCCCCTTGGGAAGACGTTCGTGCCAGAATGACATGTTCTCGTCGAAGCATGCGTCGGTCATTTTGTGTTTTACCTTCATCTCCAGAGCCATGAGCGTTACTTTCAGGCGGGTATCCTCGGGCCTGCATCCTTCATACAATGGAGTAACCGCGTCTAACTCAAGTTGATCCATCTTGGCTTTCTCTCGGGCGGCAGCTCTTGCGTTATCCGTCTGCTTGAGAAGCAGCTCTTGAATATGAGGGTCCTGCACCCAGCCCATCGATGGTCATGCCCGTCGTCTGCTCCGGCATCTTCCTCATCATCATGTCCTGCATCTTCTACATGATGACTGTGTACAGCATCACCGTCGTGATCATCTCCTGGGGATTCTTCGTCTTCTCGCCCGCCCGAGCCGCGGTGGTTGTCTTGCTGCCCTTCCTCATTTCTTGCCCGGCCCCCATGGACGACTTCGTAGTCATCTTCATCATCTTGCCACCGATAGCCATCCATGAAACCATGCAAGAGCAGGTGGTCCCGCACCTGCCAGGATTCCGGGTCCGCAATAAGGCTCTTCAGCTTGCATCTTCGACACGGACATCTTATCTCCGTCTCGTTCTTTTGAAGCATCTCGGCCTTCGCGGACCTCAAAAACCTATTCACGATGCCTTCGGTCATCATGCGGACCATGGTCGCCTGCGGGGTAGAGCAGAACGATATTTTAGAACCAACAAAAAATTTGGCATGACTTTCCCTAAAAATAGGACTAAAAAGAATGCTTAATGCCAAAATTCTCGCCGAAACGGAAATGAATCAACATTCCGGCAAAATATTGGCAACTATCGCATTTCAAATACCGGTACACCTCCAAACACAAACACATATGCAACACCACAAATATATGCAACACCACGAACATACATAGATCTAGCTAGGCCATAAAAAGTGCATGTGCACATTGTTGTAGGGAGAACAACATAAATATAGCTTCCCCCCTTACTTACCTATCAAAACAAGGTAATTTAACCACTTAAATTGAATGAATCTATGGTGGAAATGAGGTGAAAAAGAGGAGGCACCCGAGACAAGGAGGAGGTGGAGAGAATGAAGTGGGGAGAAAGTGAGTGTGGGTAGGAGAGGCTGTCCAAAATATCTTGTTGCTGCCCACTTACTAATGGCGCACCAACTCTAGATGCGCCATTAGTAATCCAGGTTACTAATGGCGCACCTTCTGGTGGTGCACCATTAGTATGTTTGGACAGGCGCACTAGTTAAAAAAAAACTTTTTATACTAATGGCGCACCCTAGGCCAGGTGCGCCATTACTAGTTACAACTAGTAATGGCGCACTGTGTCTGGATGCGCCATTAGTATGTTTGGACAGGCGCACTAGTTTAAAAAAAATTGATACTAATGGCGCACCCTGGGACAGGTGCGCCATTACT
This sequence comes from Triticum aestivum, assembly GCF_018294505.1. NCBI lineage: Eukaryota > Viridiplantae > Streptophyta > Magnoliopsida > Poales > Poaceae > Triticum > Triticum aestivum. The sequence continues at coordinate 600,362,617 of NC_057814.1, forward strand.
AGTTACAACTAGTAATGGCGCACTGTGTCTGGATGCGCCATTAGTATGTTTGGACAGGCGCACTAGTTAAAAAAAATTGATACTAATGGCGCACCCTGGGCCAGGTGCGCCATTACTAGTTACAACTAGTAATGGCGCACTGTGTCTGGATGCGCCATTAGTATGTTTGGACAGGCGCACTAGTTAAAAAAAATTTTATACTAATGGCGCACCCTGCGCCTGGTGCGCCATTAGTAGTTTCAACTCTAATGGCGTATCAGAAGGTGGTGCGCCATTAGTATATACTAATGGCGCACCGCTTGTCTGGTGCGCCATTAGTGTCAATCCCATCTATAGCCCTTTTTCTAGTAGTGTGCCGTTCCAAGTAAATTTTCATGTGCCAAACTCTAAACCTACAAATAATAATCTGTTTTGTATGCCTGAATCGCTCATGTAGCGACTAGGGGCTGTCAGTATCTTCCATGCTAGGTGGGTTATTCTCACGATGAGTGGACTCCGCTCATCATTCACGAGAAAATGGCTGGTAACTGGGATGCCCAGTCCTATGATCAAAAGATCAAAAACAAAATCGCAAATAATTTAAACAAAACTCCCCAAGGAATGTTGATAGTTGGACGGCACCCGTTGTGTCGGACAAGCCGTGGAGTGTGAATGTTGGTGGAGGGGAGTAAAAACTTTACCTTTCCGCGTGGGAACCGCCTATAATGTATCTAGTATGGAAGATATTGGGAACTCTTGGTCATTATGTTGACAATGAAAGCATACCTCTCAAAATTATTTTCATCTCTGTTTTAGCTTCGAGCTCTGGCACCTCTGCAAATCCCTGCTTCCCTCTGCGAAGGGCCTATCTTTTACTTTTATGCAAGAGTCAGTAGTATTCCTTCTTATTCGAACCCACTCTTTAGTTGGCAAGCATCATGTGATGGAAAGATCTAAGCATATATGGCCATTCAAATATATTTGAGCATGAATTATTATTGTTGACATTACCCTTGAGGTAAAAGGTTGGGAGGCGAAACATTAAGCCCCTATCTTTCTCTGTGTTCGATGAATACTATTTGTTCTAAAAATATGCTTTGAGTGGTAGCAATCATGGAAGACTATATGATAGTTGAGTATGTGGGATTTGCTAAATCAAAGCTCTGACATAGACTCTTCCTGAAAATAAGATGAATTGTAATTGTTTGATGACTAATAACACGGTTTGTTAGTTTTCAAGAAACTTTATGATCTATACTTTAACATGTGAATAGTTTGTTACTTGATCATGAGAAGCTTTAAGATATGAGCTACTGTTATGATATATAATGATGCTAGAAAAAGTGATTGGAACTATCATTGATCAAACTTATGCACTTGCTAGCATTCACACTTCATAAATTATTCCTTTTATCATTTACCTACTCGAGGACGAGCATGAATTCAGCTTGGGGATGCTGATACGTCTCCAACGTATCTATAATTTGTGAAGTATTCATGCTATTATATTATCCTTCTAGGATGTTTTATATGCATTTATATGCTATTTTATATGATTTTTTGGGACTAACCTATTAACCTAGAGCCCAGTGCCAGTTTATGTTTTTTCCTTGTTTTTAAGTTTTGCAGAAAAGGAAAACCAAACGGAGTCCAATTGACGTGCCAATTTTTGATGATTTTTTCTGGACCAAAAGAAGCCCCCGGGGTAAAAGAGTTGGGCCAGGAGAGTCCCGGGCTGCCCATGAGGGTTGGGGGCGCGCCCACCCCCCTTGGGCGTGGGCCCCTGCCTCGTGGACAACCCGGAGACCCCCCTGACGTGAGACCTACGCCAAAAAATTCTATAAATACTGGAACCTCCAGAAAACAGAAGAGATCGGGAGTTCCGCCGCCGCAAGCCTCTGTAGCCACCAAAAACCAATCGGGACCCTGTTCCTGCACCCTGCCGAAGGGGGGGAACCCTCACCGGTGGCCATCTTCATCATCCCGGTGCTCTCCATGACGAGGAGGGAGTAGTTCACCCTCGGGGCTGAGGGTATGTACAGTAGCTATGTGTTTGATCTCTCTCTCTCTCTCTCGTGTTCTTGATTCGGCACGATCTTGATGTATCGCGAGCTTTGCTATTATAGTTGGATCTTATGATGTTTCTCCCCCTCTACTCTCTTGTAACGGATTGAGTTTTCCCTTTGAAGTTATCTTATCGGATTGAGTCTTTAAGGATTTGAGAACACTTGATGTATGTCTTGTCGTGCTTATCAGTGTTGACAATGGGATATCACGTGATCCACTTGATGTATGTTTTGGTGATCAACTTGCGGGTTCCGCCCATGAACCTATGCCACTAGTAGAAAACAGGGCTTTGGTCGGCCAGAAAATAGAATTAATCCCGGTTGCATTACGAACCGGGACTAATGTGAGCATTAGTCCCGGTTCGAGCGGCTAGGGCACCGTACAGGCATTAGTCCCGGTTCAAATGGGACCTTTAGTCCCGGTTGGTGCCACGAACCGGGACTAAAGGGTGCAATGCCCATTAGTACCGGTTCGTGGCACCAACCGGTACTAAAGGTTAGACCTTTAGTCCCGGTTTGAGCCACCAACCGGTACTAATGGGGTTTGAAGCATTAGTACCGGTTC
>NC_057814.1:600365414-600370398 GCF_018294505.1 Triticum aestivum
GGATCGCCTTTTCAGTTTTGTAAAAAGCAAAAGAAAATGATAAAAACTTCAAAAATTAAAATCCTTCTAGATGTAGTTATGTTACTACATGTACTAGTTAGGAAAATTTAAAAACTTAAATTTGGACATGTTTTGCAAAAAGTGTAGGGAAAATGTAAAACGGCTATAACTTTTGCATACGATGTCAGAAATCTGGTGATACTATGGTCATACTATGGTCAAACTACTTATTCAAGAAGTATTAGTGTTACTAAATAATTATTCAAGAATATTAGTGTTACTAAATAATTATTTTAGTTTTTTTGAATTTTGGTCAAATCTGGTCAAATTGTGGTCAAACTGTGGTCAAACAATGGTCAAACTAATTATTCAAGAAATATTATTGTTACGAAATAATTATTTCAGTTTTTTTGAATTTTGGTCAAATCTGGTCAAACTGTGGTCAAACTATGGTCAAACTACTTATTCAAGAAATATTAGTGTTACTAAATAATTATTGTTTTTTAGAACAATAGTTTCAAACTCAAACAGTGAAATGTGTGACTTCATGCTCAAGCTAAATTCCTGAGGGTTAATAGGATTGACATCTTACTATTGTCAGGAAAACAACAAGTGCAGACTTGGAAACGAGGGAGAATAGAACCCAGAAGTTAAGCGTGCTCAGGCTGGAGTAGTGAGAGGATGGGTGACCGTCCAGGAAGTTAGATGATTTGGAATGATGAGGGGTGATTAGAGATTAGAGGTAAAATTGAGCAGTGATGAGGGGTGATTAGAGATTAGAGGTTAAAAAAATTCAGAAATTTGAAAATAAAAAAAAATTCAAAAAAATTTAAAAAAAATCATAAAATTTCCTTTAGTACCGGTTCGTGTTACCAACCGGGACTAAAGGTGGACCTCCAGGCAGCGGCCACGTGGAGGGCCTTTAGTCCGGTTCGTGTAAGAACCGGGACTAAAGGGGGAGGCTTTAGAAACGACCCTTTAGTCCCGGTTCCAGAACCAGGACTAAAGGCCCTTATGAACCGGGACTAAAGGCCCTTTTTCTACTAGTGTGCATAGGGGTTGGCACACGTTTTCGTCTTGACTCTCCGGTAGAGACTTTGGGGCACTCTTTGAAGTACTTTGTGTTGGTTTGAATAGATGAATCTGAGATTGTGTGATGCATATCGTATAATCATACCCACGGATACTTGAGGTGACATTGGAGTATCTAGGTGACATTAGGGTTTTGGTTGATTTGTGTCTTAAGGTGTTATTCTAGTACGAACTCTATGATAGATCGATCTGAAAGAATAACTTTGAGGTGGTTTCGTACCCTACAATAATCTCTTCGTTTGTTCTCTGCTATTAGTGACTTTGGAGTGACTCTTTGTTTCATGTTGAGGGATATTTATGTGATCCAATTATGTTATTATTGTTGAGAGAACTTGCACTAGTGAAAGTATGAACCCTAGGCCTTGTTTCATAGCATTGCAATATCGTTTGTGCTCACTTTTATCATTAGTTACCTTGCTGTTTTTATATTTTCAAATTACAAAAACCTATATCTATCATCCATATTACACTTGTATCACCATCTCTTCGCCGAACTAGTGCACCTATACAATTTACCATTGTATTGGGTGTGTTGGGGAGACAAGAGACTCTTTGTTATTTGGTTGCAGGGTTGCTTGAGAGAGACCATCTTCAACCTACGCCTCCCACGGATTGATAAACCTTAGGTCATCCACTTGAGGGAAATTTGCTACTGTCCTACAAACCTCTGCACTTGGAGGCCCAACAACGTCTACAAGAAGAAGGTTGCGTAGTAGACATCAATAATTCCAGGTCCTAACTATCCCGGGAAGCATATGAGTGTGTATATGGAGCCATTGGTGGATGACTTACTTGTTTCTTGGAACAACGGGGTCCGGACATACGATGTCGTTTCAAAGAAGCACTTCAATGTGCATATCTGCTACCACACATCGCTACATGACCTACCGGCACGTGCGATATTTTGTGGTTGGTGTGTAAAGGGGAAGTGGCCTTGCCCAGTGTGTCGACAGCGTGTGACTTTCATTTGGCTGGCTAAGGGTCACAAGTATGTATGCTTTGACCAACATCGGCAATTCCTTCGTCTTGATCACCCATACAGGCAAGACGCTATGCACTTCCAAAAAGGTGTTATTGTTGATGACCCGCCACCACCTATTATGACCGGTGCCCAGCTTAAGGATGAGTTAGATGCTCTCGAGGAAAAGCTCGGTGGGAAAGGTTTTGTGGGATATGGAGAGGCACACCAGTGGACTCACATTCCAAGCTTATGGAGGCTCCCTTACTTTAAAGATCTTCTACTTCCACACAACATTGATGTAATGCACACTGAAAAGAATATTGCGGAGGCCTTACTCGGCACGCTCCTCGACACCGAGAAGTCAAAGGATAACATTCAGGCTAGGATCGATCAAGCCAAACTATGCAACATGCCAAAATTAAATTTGGTGCCTCGTGCAAAAGGTAATTCTTGGAAGAAGCCACCAGCCCCTTTCACCCCTTCAATGCCCCAAAGGAAGGAAATTCTCCAATGGATTGTGAACAACTTGTACTTCCCTGATGGATATGCAGCTAATATCATGAGGGGAGTGAATATGGCTACAAAGTGAATAGGAGGCCTCAAGAGTCATGACTACCATGTATGGCTTGTGCGGATAATGCCTGTGATGATTCGAGGGTATGTCAGAGAGGATATTTGGCAAGTGCTGGCGGAGTTGAGCTACTTCTTCCGTCAGCTTTGTGCCAAAGAACTAGATTATGAAGTGGTTGCAAAGTTGTAGGAATAAGCACCTGAGTTGCTATGCAAGTTAGAGATGATATTTCCCCCAGGTTTCTTTAATACGATGCAACATATGATCTTACATCTCGATTATGAGGCTAGAATGGGAGGACCTGTGCAGTTCCGATGGCAGTATGCACCTGAACGGGAGTTCAAGCATCTTCGTGGGAAATGTAAGAATAAAGCCCGCATTGAAGCCTCCATAGCCGAGGCATACCTGAACGAGGAGGTGGCCACGACTACGACAAAGTACTATCATGACAGTATTCAGACTAGGTTAAATCCAGCTCCTCGTTACAATGAAGAACCCACCAGTAATGTTTCCGACCTTAGCCTCTTCGAAGGACAAGGTGGCAAAGCAAGTGGACCGAAGCCCAAGAACTTTTCACCTACTGAGTGCTCGACTATTATGATCTATGTCTTGACCAACATGGAAGAAGTGCAACCATACATAAAGTAAGTGTAGAACACCTTTATTGACAACTACTCACTAGTCTTCAGTTCTAACTCGAATTCTTCCTATTGCCAGGGAATTCCAGAACGAATTCTGGAATCTACCACGGCCTCCTAGCGACGAAGAATCAGCAGACCTTCTTGAAGATACCAATGCTGATGGCGGTTTCATTTCTTGGTTCTCAAGAAAAGTAACTTTTCTAACTTTATGTTACTTCAAGTTGATCTTACTTGCCTGTAATGCTTCCACTAATGAACCAGACAATCTCCTATTAATTTTGTAGGCATATCAGGAGGTTGATATGGACGCCAAAGTGAGAGAAGTAGCCAAAGGTTTTGAATACGAGGCCAAGTCATTTAAGGCTTATGACATGAATGGGTATCGCTTCCACACTGATAAACACACGCGTGAGAGGCCCAACCGAAGGTCAATAAATAGTGCGGTCTATTGTCTAGGGACAGATGGACGTCACTACTATGGAACCATCGAAGAAATTTATGAGTTGCAGTTTTGTGGTTTACAAGGAGTGAAGCCCATCGTATTCAGATGCAGCTGGCTCAATCCTGAGAAAGTGAGACGAACCCCTAGTATTGGCTTTGTCGAAGTTGAACGAGCATCGAAATATGCAGGAAATGATGTCTATATTATGGCTCAACGGGCTACACAAGTGTTTTTCTCCCATACGAGTGCACATCTACGGAATATATCGATCTCTTGAAGTGGGATGACGTGTACAAGGTACCCCCGCGTATCAAGGTACCTACCCCAAACAAGGACGATTACCATATAAACCCTAATACATATGAGGGAGAGTTCTTTCAAGAAGCAGACACTGACGAAGACGAAGATGATGCAAAGGAAGATGATGGCGTGCATCACGAACATGATGCTATGGAACATGAGGCCATGGATGACATGGAAGTAGATAATGCAGAGGATGAATACGAGGATGTTTCTGACCCTCGAGATTTGGCATTACTTATGCGATGTCACATGGGGCTAGATGAGGATGAGGGCCCCCCTGAAGACTTCGAGGATGAATGTATGAACGGGCGTGACAGCGATGATGAAAGCCCTGATCCAAATGTTGCACCTAATATTGACCCTTATTTCTAACAACTCCATGTAATCGTGTGAGAAGTCTATGTATGTGTGTCACAACTCTATGTATTCGTGTGTGTAACAACTCTATGTATTCGTGTGTGCAACAAATCTATGTATTCGTGTGTGCAACAACTCTATGTATTTGTGTGTGTAACAACTATATGTATTATTGTGACAATTCCATTTATTCTTCATATGTGATATATTTATTGTATTTACATCAAGTTGTATCATCTGTACTAACTGGTTTGTTCTTCTTCGTATCAGGTGATTGAAACATGACAGGTAGCCAGAAGATTCCAAAGGAAAGTTTGAAAAAAGTGAATGATCTGTACAATGATCAACCTGCTCGACCGATGAAAGCGGTGGCCGCTCCTTCATCGGTTGCCACAACCGCCAAGAAGGCCAAAGGATTGGCGGGTCTAGACACCCGTCCGGCAAAACGTGCGAAACAAGGTCGAGTACCACGTGGGGGAGGAGTAGGAGGCGGACGAGGAGGTGGAGTAGGTGAGGCAGGAGGAGGAGGCGGACGAGGAGGCAGACGAGAGGGGGAGTAGGTGAGGCAGGAGGAGGAGGCGGACGAGGAGGCGGACGAGGAGGGGGAGTAGGTGAGG
>NC_057814.1:600370663-600381045 GCF_018294505.1 Triticum aestivum
GGAGGAGGCGGACGAGGATGGGGAGTAAGTGAGGCAGGAGGAGGAGGCGGACGAGGAGGGGGAGTATGTGAGGCAGGAGGAGGAGTACGTAAAGCAGCCCGGAGTAGAGCACCTCTTTCTTCTCCTCGACCCTCTGATGCAGTGCTTCACCGTGCTCAGGAGGAGGAAACAGAGGATGGGGATGAGGTATGTGAGGAGGAGGACGAGGAGGATTTTGCGGAGGAGGTGGTGGAGGATGAGGAGGAGGAGGTGGTGGAGGACGACGCCGCCGAGAGGAGGCTGGTTGTTCGTCAGGTTTCTGAGGGTGGGGATGGACCCTCACGGGTGAAAGAGCACCACGAGATGAGCGGTTCGCAACCGAGCGGTTCGACTATCAGCACTACTTCCAGAGGGAAAGTGTGGCTGCGTGGTCCTTCAAAGCTTCCAAGATGTCCATATGTGCATAGAGACGTGTTGATTAAACCAATGGGAGAGAAGTAAGTGGTTATCTCGACTCATCCCATATAAATTGTACCTTTTGTCATTTCCTCACATATAATATGACTTCACTTTTCAAAATGCAGAAGCTTAGTAAAAGGTGGTGAGAGGCGTCTGCCATGGTCGCCGAGTGGCATCATTGGGGGTCTTTGTAGGTTAAATTATCTTGGACTGGTCACTTTGCCGAACGGTATCATTGAGCCAGCTTGGTCATGGGATCACTACAAACTTGCACCGGATTTCCTGGATATGCGTCAGAGGGTTTATGATAACAGAGCGATGCGAGTGGTCAATGATTTCTGGGTAAGTCCATTCAAACACCTAAATGTCAATACCAAAAGGTTTAAATTTGCCATAGTCATGATTTAACCCTTCTCACATGTATGCATGTTTGTAGGATTTCTATACATGCGTTGAGGGTCAGAAGGATCGTGCAAATGTGGTGGTTGAGAATATTGCCAAGAAACTAGTCCACGACATGCACTATGAGGAGCGCGTCCGGTTAGTGGTCAAGTATCACGCGGACTATCTCAACCATAGGATATCCAAACAGGAGGCTCGAGGGACGCATCTTTCACGGGACAATTACTTCAAGGCAAGTGACGATGGATGCTTGCTATTCCCTACATTACCACAAAATTAGAATCCTTACTAAGATGTATTTGTTTAATTTACAGGTGATTCCTCAGTGGTGCGCTGACAAACGTCCGTGCTGGGAGAAGATCGTCGAACGGTGGATAGATCCAGCGTGGCAGGCTGAACACAAAGTAATATCTGAACGGCGTAAGTTGATGGGGGGTCGAGGACACCGTCAAGGCAACCTCACCATCCCAGGTGTCGTCTCAAAACATGTACGCAACCACATCCTTTTCTTTTCATCATGTTCTCTTTCATTTGTGAGCATTCCCTTGATTGTTTGGATCACTTTCTTTTGCAGAAAGAAGACACTGGCAAGGATATCACTTACTTCGAGGCATGGACCATCAAACGTACCAAAGACGACAAGGACAAGGACCCTCTCCACCCGGAGAGGGACTGGGTCAGCTCTAAAGCCCGGTCAGATGGAGAGAACTACACCAAAAAATTGAAGGACACGTACGGGCCTGACGCTGATCCTCACGTGCTACCGTTTGACCCTCTTGTGGCCATAGCCGCGGCAGGCGGTAGACCGAATGGCCGGATGGTGGTTCACCTTGATTCTGTCATAACCTCCTCCCTTCCGAGAGTCAACACGCTCCGTGCTATGAGTACTGGCTCTACTCCTACCGTAGAGCGTCACGTACCACATTCCGTGAGCATTATTGAGGATATTCAGGTCAGTGCTTCTTCATTGATCCTTCATGGTCCTCCATATTTGCATTTCAACATGAATGACATTTGCATTTCCATATTGTAGACTCGACTGATTGACACCGAAAAAGAACGAGATGAAAACCGGGCCAAGCTGAAGGCACAAGATGATCTAGTGAAGTCTTTACAACATATGGTGGCCAATCTTTATTCCATGCAAGGCCAACCAGTGCCAGAGATGCCACCGACGCCAGAGTGGAACATTGTGAGTTTCGTTCAAACAATTTCTATCACCATTTTCGGCATTACCATATGCATTCATCTCACTATTGGGTCAATCCATCACAGCTCAACCCATCACAAGGGTTGAACAATGTTCCAGTAGTTCCACCTCAAGTTGGTTGATTTGGGGCAGCAAAGGGAATGATGCCTTCTAATGTTGATGCATGTTATCACTCCGATCTCCAAAATCGCGTGAACTTGATGTTATGTTATGTTTGAAACTATTCCATGTATGTTGAGAACTCTTGCATCTTGAGCCTTGTAAACTTGTGGTCTATTGCTTTTATGCACTATTGCTTTTATGTGGAATGTTTTTCAGAATCAATCATTGCTTCTTTTGTTCAATGATGCCTATATGTTACATGTTCTATGTGTGATGAACTATATGCTGTTGTATATGTTTCGCTGCAGGAAAGAAACAGAAACAGGGGAAAAAGGCTCCTGGGCACACCATTGCCGAGGGCGGCTCTCGGCAATGACTGTGAAACTGGACCAGAATGCACCCTTTACCGAGAGGCCTCTCGGTAAACGTATACCAAACAGTATACCTTGACACCTTTACCGAGAGGCCTCTCGGTAAAGGATAATAACCTGTAGCCCTCCTGGCAACTTTACCGAGAGGCCTCTCGGTAAACGAAAAAGGATTGCCGACGGTGGCTCTCGGCAAAGTATTTTCACGGCTTTTAGGAGAAGTGACGTGGCCCTCCCCTATTGGCTCAGTTTGCCGAGAGCCACACTCGGCAAAGATAGATTTTGCCGAGCGTGGCTCTCGGCAAAGTTGGCCCTCGGCTTGTTCGCCCGGTCCCACATGTCAGGAGCTGACACGTGTCAGCCACCTACTGGGTGGCTTTGCCGAGAGTGGCTCTCGGCCTGTTCGCCCGGTCCCACATGTGAGGAGCTGACACGTGTCAGCCACCTACTGGGTGGCTTTGCCGAGAGAGGCCCTCGGCTTGTTCGCCCGGTCCCACATGTCAGGAGCTGACACGTGTCAGCCACCTACTGGGTGGCTTTGCCGAGAGTGGCTCTCGACAAAGTTGGCCCTCGGCCTGTATGCCTGGTCCCACATGTCGGGAGCTGACACGTGTCAACCACCTACTGGGTGGCTTTGCCGAGAGTGGCTCTCGGCAAAGTTGGCACTCGGCCTGTTCACCTGGTCCCACATGTAAGGAGCTGACACGTGTCAGCCACCTACTGGGTGGCTTTGCCAAGAGTGGCTCTCGGCAAAGTTGGCACTCGGCCTGTTCGCCCGGTCCCACATGTCACGAGCTGACACGTGTCAGCCACCTACTGGGTGGCTTTGCCGAGAGTGGCTCTCGGCAAAGTTGGCCCTCGGCCTGTTCGCCCGGTCCCACATGTCACGAGCTGACACATGTCAGCCACCTACTGGGTGGCTTTGCCGAGAGTGGCTCTCGGCAAAGTTGGCACTCGGCCTGTTCGCTTGGTCCCACGTGTCAGGAACCGCCGTCACCGTCTGCTATCCGTTAGCTACTTTATTTTGCCGAGTGGTACTGTTTGGCTCTCGGCAAAGTCTTTGCCGAGTGCGCGTGTTCTGGCTCTCAGCAAACTCCTGTTTGCCGAAGAGGTGTATGCCGGGTGGCTTTTGCCGAGGGTGACACTCGGCAAAGGCATTGCCGGCGGTTTTCGGCCCTTTGCCGAGTGCCCGTGGCACTCGGCGTAGCCCAAAATTCCAGTAGTGTCTGAACAAGGTATCCTTTTGTATAGGGCATTTCTATGTTAAGCCTTTGATTTTCTCTGTATGATATATGGTCTGTTCCGGGGGTTTTATGACTGAACTGAATTTATTGCAGGCATGAGATGCTATTTCCCTCCATGGGTCCCACAATGAAGATTTCTCTTCTATGCATTCACTGAGCCTGATGAATCCCATCGCTGAGCCTTCCGCCCCCGTGATCGAATTCCTTAATTAGAAGAGAGGCGTGTAGAACAAATAGATTCCTCTTTAGAACAAGAGTTCTGCTCATTGTTCTGTTCAGATGTTCATTGTTTTGTTTCCTCCCCTTTTTTTATTCGTTTAATTCATGGGCACCGATTTTAAAGAATTTGAGCAAACTGATTTTTCTGATTAATTTCTGATGATATATGTACTGTTACTACTCTTACACCATTCCATGAGTTCCTGACATGTTTCTGAAACTGAAGTACCTTCCTGGAACATATATTTAATCCACTTATTCCAAGAAAAAGTTATTTTTATCTGCGTGTTTACTCCCAGCTTCTATGTGCGGATAGATGCAAGGATGGTAGCTTGCTGGTTTATCTCGCCGAGTTATCTCTGGATTTGTTGTGAGAGGTGTTAAACTTGTGCCCTTTCTGATAACTCTGATATTCATCCGAACCAAAGTTGGTCTTGCTACATTTGCTGACCACTGAATCTGACTTCATCTTCAGCTTTTTTTTTAACGGAGGATGACCTCCGGCCTTTGCATCATGTGATGCACACAGCCATCTCTGGCTTTTGAGTGGATGGATCTCCTATATCGATCGATAGTGAATAGGAGGTTTCATCTGCTGCTCCACCGCCCGTGGATGTTGCCGGCCGTCTTCAAACCTGACCGATCCGGCATGTACAGTATTTTTGGTCATCGAGGGAATTCCTTGCAAAGGCATCGAGATGGAGCATGAAGACGCGGACGTACGGTCTGGTCACGGTGGATTTGTCACTCCCGCCATCGTCTCTGAATCTTCTGGTGACATGAGCGAAAGCGAGAACGCAAACTCCACGGACATCTGTGTGCGTGGCCTCACACGCTAGTCACAGGAACAACCAGACTGCAGGTACCGCCGGGTGCTTTAACATTTGCTCCATTTGTTTTAGCAAGGATATGATAGAAGCTCACTTTATTTATTTTTTTCCGGAAAGAAACTCACTTTATTGGACGACTGGGTGCACAAACTCATCTAAACCTGTACGATTTATTAAAGAAGTGTAGCAAGTTAATTCCTCATTTTCATCAATGCTACACACCATTCGCCTTGTCACGAGTTGTCATCATCCTAGCTCCTTCCAATGCTGGTGTCTATATGTAGCTCTATTCCACTGTTGTTTATAGTGACCAACTAGCCAGAGTATAGTTCCCACTTCCTGAGGTTCATTCCTGAAGGAAGACTAAAGAAAGTTTTTTTTTGCGGGTAAAGATTAAAGAAAGTTACATATACACCATTTCTCCCAAGTGAGATAGCTCCCATGGGTAGTAGTCCTCAAGTAATTTCCCCTCATTTTCATTTTGTTGAAGACCTGTGGAGGAAATACGGAACATGTTTCATGAACACGCACAAACTGTCACAAACATGCTAGATTTGGGAGGCATTAGGAACATATCAGGTTGTCCTTGTGTGACTTAAGGTGGTCCATGTAAACAACTGTGTACATCAATAAGAGACACGGCAAGAGATCATTGAAGGCAGAGTAAATCAGAGTCACATTAGGCCATACAAGGTGGACACACACGATGGTTTCGAACACTCAACCCCACGGTGGAGCACTCGCTTGCCGCAGAGCCACAAGTTGATGTGCTTGGTAGTCTTCAACCACGATGTCAATCGGTTCTGACTCCTCATCGCATAGCAGAACAATTGATTCTGAAATCTAAGGAGGAAGACTTGCTAGATGCATTGGGACTCCCGGCAAAGGCATCAAGGTTTCTTGGAATGGAAGCAATGTGCACGTGAAGAAGCGGAAATACAGTTTGGTCATGGCGGTTTGGTCATTGCAGCGAGCGTGTGTGACTCTGTTGGTGGTCTGGGCGTGGGGACACTGGCACCGGGCAGTGTGCATGGGAACAAACTTGCGGAAGGGCTGCCGCTTCATTGGCAACGGGCCGTCTATTCCTAATGCCTAACATTATACAAAATCTGTTAAAGACATCACTTTTCTTGTAGTGACACTAACTATCAACAATATGGTAGATTTAGGAGTCATTGGGATAGATCAACTTGTATCTTCATTGTTGTGAAACTTGTATCTTCATTGTTGTGAAACTTGTGATGCATAAATTCTGGAAAATTGTGGTAGCTTTACTCATATTTTTGAAAGTTTGATGATAATATTAGAAAGTTTGTTGAACAAGTTTTTAATCCTATGTGCCAAGACTTTCTGAAAGGTTACATTGACTACTAGAAAAATAAATATCCTGAAATTTGTTTGAACATTGTGAAGTTTTTATTTCAAATTTTTGAAACTTCTTCCGAAAGTTTGTAAAAGTTGGTACTCATTTTTTGTGAAATTGCTTCACACACTTTTCTTCATTTTAGCTTTCCAAAAGTTAGAGTGGAAAAAGGTAACACAACGCTTAAGGTGAAGAAGATAGAATGACAGATGACATGTTCATTCTGACAGCTTCGAAGGCATTCAGAAAGTAACCACATGTTAGCAGCACCCGAAGGAGCCCTACTTTTTGTCATGACATGCAATTCTACGTCGGTTCCAATTTTTAAATGGTAGATTTTCAAAATCTTCCTTAAACCTTTCGAAAGTTGGTTGGGGAAGTTTCTAAAAATCTACCATTTAACTCATATTAAAAAATCTACCTTTTAACACAAAGGGACACGGATTTATAGCTCCCAAATGCACAGCACCGCGAAATATTGACCAATGAGCAGTTGTATAGAGATTTTTTTGACAAAGGGAATATATTAATATCGGAAGATACCAATTACACCCAGCCTCTGCAGAAACACAATGTCGTAAAGACATTATGGATGCACACAACCAAAAGACAAAAAGAAGATTAACAAGAAAGAAAGATCCCGCTATAGTGATTAATTCCTTGTTGCTATAGCACGAACCACCACGTACACATCCAAATCCTCCAAAAGCAACGCCTCCAAGAAGGAAACAGTGCACAACCACCGTTATCACCCGATCATAGTTCTCTGGTTTTCACCCTAGAGAAGATTCGTACTCTCAAAACAATGCCTTCAACAAGGTCACTGTTAGGAACAACGAATTAAGGCCAGACATTTGGTTTTCACCCTAAAAGCTAAGACTCTGTACTTCGTCTATGTTGTCGCCCCCACTTGCCGATGTCGTTGCTAAGAGTTACGAATAACCAAGCAAAGTCCTCATCGCCACGAAGACTCGATCCACCATTACAAGGCCTCAGACCTCAGCCACCATGACGTTCTCCGCCACTGTCTTCACCATGGAAATCAAAATACCGGTGTGTCCCATAATGTTAACATGCACCGAAGCTTAGCGTCAAGCCCTCCTGAAGCCACTCAGGCTAAAATAGGGGCGCACACAACCGAATCCCATCTAATCCAACAATCTACAGGCATCAAAAGCACCCAATGAAAATCTCCGACGGAGCATTCCGAATCTCGTCAACGGCCAAATCAATGATGGCCGACAACCGATTGTGCACCATCTAAGAGCAAAAAGAACCGAAGGACTGCACCACCCATCGGTTCCCAACAACAGGCCACTACTAGGGAAAAGCCTAGCAGTAGCACCGGTTTTAGGTATAGCAGTAGCGTGGGGCAGCGCGCTACTGCTACAGCGCTACAGCCAAAGTGTAGCAGTTGCGTGTGTTTTCCCGCGCTACTGCTATACCTGCTTAGCAGTAGCGCTTTTGGTAGAAAGCGCTACTGGTAGTTACTAGCAGCGCGCCTCTCTACCCGCGCTACTACTATTGTTACGTATTTCTTTTTTGTTTTATGTCGTATTCATATGCCATTATACAAGTTTTTATACAGTAGCAATTTAGAGATTGTTTTTACATCATAATGATTTATTACATCATTGGATTGGATCCACCCACTTGAAACTAATCTGTGGTTCTTTCACCCAATGACATAATAACTCATCATCATCATCATCAGAATATCATTAACAACTTGTCATCATAATACATCATTGTCATATAACAACTCCTCCTCATCATCATTTTCGTCCATGAGACATCATATCACAACTTGGTCACTAGTTATAATAACAACTCCTCCTCCTCCTCCTCCTCCTCCTCCTCATCATCATCATCATCATCATCATCATCATCATCATCATCATCATCATCATCATAGTACTCATAATCACTACTCCTCCTCAGCATCACCATCAACTCTACACATTGTAGCACATAAAAACTTCTCATCATCATCATAGTCATATATAATCAACACTAACTAATTGTTCTTAATAACTAGGACCTACTCTTGCTGCTCTCTCTCAGGTAAAATAGCATAAAACATGTGTAGCACTCTTGCTTCATCATATTGGAGAATGCAGATGAACCTGTCTCCTAATTGTGGGTTGCGCTTCTGATTGCTTCCCCCTAGTACTTCTCTGCTGCGACCCTTCACAGTTTTGCTCCAGTCTTTGACTATTAAGACTTGCTCGCTTCGAGAAATGATGAATGCACTCATGTGCAATGCAGGATATCTTGGCCGTAAGCTAACCATTGTCATGCGACCTTTAGGCTCGATCCAACGAGGCACAACAATCGAAGAACATCGTAGTAACATACTTAGCAATGAAGTTTAGCTTAAAAAATAATGTATGCAAAAGATGCACTGAGGACAAATAGTAAAAATCTTATCATCTTTCCTAAATAGACGTGATCGGAAGTTCAATACACACACTAATGGTCGCACATTTTGAGTACTAATATCTCGAAGTCCAGGAAAATAACCTGTCTTGACAGTATCAAGATCCTCAAGCCATGAAACATAATGACCTATCTCCTTGCAATTCAGTTCAGCCCCGGCATAGTAGTAGGTACTGTCTACCAAGCGCTGGACATGTTTGCTTGAATGGAAATAATCTGTCAATAGAAATTAGTTGTCAACTAATTTAAATAAACAATATAAATTACTTAATAAATATGATTGAGAAACTCACATAATGTTAGAACTGGAGGCGTCTGCACGTCAACCCAGATGTCGATATTACCTTCAATTTCATCTTCCGGACGAATATCAAAGGTGATAAGCATATTAGGCTCAAATGCATAAGCCTTGCATAGTGCTCTCCAATTTTTGCATTCAAAATAGGAGTAGGTGTCTGCATTGTATAAATTTACGGTAAAAGTATAACCATGATCGGTCCTCAAGTGAACTCTCTTTACCTCCAAAATTTTCATAGTATTGAAACCAATCTTATCCAAGGCATAAATTCTTGCATGGTAGGGGATACGCTAGTATAATAGTAAAAAATAAAATTATAAGTTGAAGAAAAAGAAGCAGAAGTCATGCTTAATTACGAAAAAAGACTTGTCGTTGTGACTTACTGTATCCACTTCAAAGTTCTCATCCAGCACGATGCTGAAGCGCCTACCACAACTAGGTGAGGCCCGTCACACAGGCCGCGCTCGTCTTCGCCGTATTCGCACATAACGAATTCCCTTTCGTCGTCAGACATTTCCTATGTTCATAGTTGAAACATTAATTGAAAATTGATCGAAGGCAACTACCAGGAAACTCAACACACAGATCACTATTACTCAATATGCAACGAGTTCACTTTAGGTCTATCGAGTCTTTCTTCCTAAACTCTCATCTCATGTATATGGTGGGCACTCCCTCTCTGATATACCGATGGTCGCTACTGCTCCTTTCCCTAGTGCATTACAAATATCTAGCACAAGGAAAAGAAGGAGAAGCGACCCCCACGACAACAGTCAACATTCTTCTTCTCTCATATGTGGTGGACACTCCCTCACCGGTTTTTTGACTGTCATGTATGGAGCCCAAACAGACTTAAAGTCAACTCAAAATGTCGTTTAATTCTCTTTTTAGCAAATCCGGGGCACTCGATATTTCCTACATATTCTACAAGTCATGCTTAAATTTACGAAAAAATCCGGCATGACCTTTTCTAAAATAAGACATATCGAGCGCCTGAAATTTGCCGGAACGGAAATGAATTAACACTCCGGCAAAACATAGGCCACTCGGAAATGAATAAACACTTCGCACATGAGCATAAACTGGTGCTAATTGCATTTCAATGGTTCAATATTGACAAAAACATTTCAATATATCTTATAACCCGAACATTTCATTTGGTTAAGAAGCATAACTAAATACCCTAGTTCTAATCTATTCAACACCGAGGAGTGGAGAAGGAGGAGGTGGACTTTTAGCTCACCGACTCGGGTGTAGAGGAAGTAGAGGTAGCTTGGATGACGATCACTCCAAGGAGACACGACCCTACAAAGCCTGCATATTCCACCTAGTAAAATTTTAATTAGATCATCAAATCTCATGTAGCATTCTTTGATGATAAAGTGATAATGACATAAATTCAACAAGTTCTATTAATTCAACTAGTCCAACTAAGCACTTGCTAAAAATAAACTAGTTCTATTAATTTT
>NC_057814.1:600381627-600382391 GCF_018294505.1 Triticum aestivum
AGGGAGGTGGGAGAGAGGAGGATGGAGGAGGGAGGAGGAGGAGGGATGGAGGGACTTCCTCAGTGGAGGGGGAGCAGGAGCGGCGGCGGCGGCGGGCGACGACGGTGGCGGCGGACCACGGGAGGTGCGGGGGAGAGTGAGAGTGGAGTGGAGAGGGGAGAGTGAGGGATAGCCGGTTGGAGAAGATAGGATGTCTTTAGCAGTAGCGCATGTTGGGATAAAACGCTGCTGCTAAACGACATAGCAGTAGGGCGTTTAGGAAACATGCGCTACTGCTATACCTAGTCTGGCGGCAAGGTCGTGGCAATTGTAGTAGTAGTGTTGTTTCCTCCTGACGCGCTACTGCTATGTGGATAGCAGTAGCGCGGCCTATTGAAGCGCGCTACTGCTAAGTAGCAGTAGCGCCTGCTGGTAATATTCTGTCTATAAGGTTTTCCCTAGTAGTGGTCCAAAGATCTCAGTAGGCACCGCTGCTACCACCCTCACCATGCAAAGATGAATAGCTGAGCCGCACTATGCTCCCCAAACCAGTCGCCGTGCCGTCCTCACGGCCACATCAGCAGTCGTGGTCGCCGAAGAAATCCAGGGCCGCCGCCCCGGTGCCCACCTCCACCGGACGAACAATGCCGTCCAGGGCCACCATGAAACTCCGTCCGGTTATCCTGCAAACCGAGAAAGGACGGGCCCTCCCGCCACCATCAGTCGAGCAAGAAGGATGAGGAACCGTCACGGCCGTCAGCCTTGCGGCCTTTGACCGGAGGCGT
>NC_057814.1:600382746-600393240 GCF_018294505.1 Triticum aestivum
GGTGGCGGTTGCGCAAGGGTTCCGCCCGAGTCGCCCCGCATGGGAGTGAGGCGGGGGCCTCAAGGGTATTCCATGGAAAATGAAATAATACGAATACATACTCATTATACTAGCTTCCCTCCACCGTGAATACAATTAAAGGTTAAAGGTCTATGACTTTGTGCACTATGAATTCATACTCATTATGACCATGCATGGAGTAATACAAACGTGCGGTCCCATGTTAGGCATTGATTGCGAGCCAAACAGCTTGTAAGGTTGATTGTCGTGCGTGTGAGGCTGGTTGTAATGGGGAGTATCATACCATGTTAGGCATTGATTGGGAGCCAAACAGTGTATGATACTACATCCGTAATGCATGATATCATATGTTGGTATCATATGGAACTACATTTATTGCCATGCATCTATACGAATATAAAAAGATCCAAAATGGCACATTCTGCTTCAATGTCGAACGCTCAACACGTTTAGTGTGGAATTAATTCATGCCAAATATAGTGCTAATCACATAATAACACGGAAATAATATCCTACTTAATATCCGCATGCACTTAATATACTTCCAAATTAACGTGCATTGCACGTACACATTGACTAGTGACACAAAATAGCACACCATTTAATATGATATGGTATCATGATATGATACCGAAGCCTCTCTTTCTTCATTTAAATCTATGCCAGCTCATCAAAATTGCTTAGTTGGCATGCATGATATCACATATGATACTCCCATTATGACCAGCCTGAGGAATTTACTACATTGATATAACTGTGGTGATTAATTATATTTTTATGGGAGATATTTTCTTCCTACTTCCATCAGTGGTGGCCTCGAGGGTGCATATATATAGCTTCCCTCCACCGTGGTGTAGAGTGATTAGCTAGGCAGAGTATAGCTCCCATACACCGTTGTTTATTACGGTGGTAACTAGGCAGAAGAAGACTAAATGAAGTTATATATACGCCATTTCTCCCAAGAAAACTTCCCTCGTTTTCATTTTGTTGAAGTCAGGCGGAAGGAAATACGAAACATGTGTCGTGCCACACGTGAACTGTCATGAACATGTTAGATTTGGGAGGCATCAGAAACATATCAGCTTCCTGCTGAAGCTATTCTTGTGGTACATCACCGATTTCAGCTGTACACAATGTGTGCTAATAGCCGATTAGCCGGAAGTAATGTAACAGATGAATCAGACTAACGACGCATCAAAGTAAAGAAGCCCAGCCCATGTGACACCGTGGCCTGCCGCATTTGTTGTTTTGCCCTAGGCTGTGCGTATGGTCAAATGTGGTAGATCTGATAGATTGGCACACTGCGTCTCGCTGCTTCCTATTATGTTTCTGAAACCGGAGCATTTTCAATGGAACAAATATCCAATCCACAGAGATTATCTGTATGTTGAGTAGTTCAACAAAAAATGGTTATTTTCTATGGCAGGGAGTAGCTAGCATGTTTTTCCTTCCTGCCAAACCGGTGCTAGGATGGTAGCTTGCAATATTTTTTTTTTTTTTTGAAAAGGAGGATAGACCCCTGGCCTCTGCATCTTGATGATACATGTGGCCATCTATCTATCTATCTATCTATCTATCTATCTATCTATCTATCTATACCTATATTAATTATCGACTTCCAAGAAATTAGCACGTTAATTAAATTTTATGACCCGTTAACCTGGTGGGACCGAATTATTACGGTGTAGATCGACTCATGAAATCCACCATAAAAAAACTTATTTTTGAAACTCCGGATCTATCTAAAACTCCCGATCTATATCGGAAAAAAATTGGGGGGCAGGCTTCGGAGCAGAAAATCTCCCCTGCCCTTATGATAGCTCTTCCTCATCCTCCCTCTCAGAGTCGCCATCTCTACTCCTAATGGACGAGTTAGTGAATCGTCTTCGCGGTTTATTTTCGTTGATTTTTTTTCGTCTCTCCTCCCACCACCCCCTCCCACCATGGTCCGCGGTTTATTTTCGCTGTTTTTTTTTCGTCTCTCCTCCCACCACCCCCTCCCACCCTGGTCTATCGGTTTATTTTTCTCTCCACTCTTTATTACAACCAGAACTTTCCTAATGTATAACAAATAACAGATTTTCAGGAAACAAATAATACATTTTAATCTAACTTTCCTAACTTATCTAAATCAATCGATTTCTCTTATTAGTAAAATTTGTTTTAGGAAACAAATAACAGACACGTCACAACTTTCCTCCCAATAAATAGTTTCTTAACATTTGCAAACTTTCCTAATCAGACACGTCACAAACGGGCAGGTACTGATATCACGTTACCAAACAATAAAACCCCATTTGCATAGAAATTAGTTCAAGAATCCTAACTTTCCTAAATTTTTACCTTCCTTGATAACAACCAATATTTCCTATGTTTTCCACCTATTGAAGGAAATCACTCCTTCATCGATATTAGCATTTTTTTGAACTGAGATCTCTGGGTTATGATTTTTTTTGTGATTCTTTCCAATTGTGACCTCTCCTTCCACTCCGGCTCCTTCTCGCATAAACACCTCCACCACAGCCAGGTGACACCGCCCCAGACCTCCTGCCTCTCCACACCTTCTCCGCCACCTCCTTCTCATACTCCATTAACAATCCCTCCGCCACATTTGTCCACGGCAGTGTCGAGGGCATGGCGCAGCAGCGTACCAGCGGTAGAGCAGCGCATAGCAGCAGGAAGCAACACGCAGCAGGCGAGGCGAGCGGCCGACGGTGGAGGGCAGAGATGCGGCCGACGTGGCTGAGGGGGCGGCCGACAGAAGATGGCCACGACTGGAGGCGGCGCGAGGCAGGGGCGCGACAGCGGGGCGAGCGAAGGGATAGGCGGCAGCAGACGGGGCGAGCGCAGCCAGCGAGCGTGTGGCGCGCGGCCAGGGTGTGTGTCGTGCGGGGCACAGTGGTGCGGTGGCTGCGGCGAGCGCGACGGCAGCGGCGGGCGCGACCGACGCGGTGTAGCACGGGCGTGGGCATGGAGAGGGAGTGGCCCCGCGGGCGCGGAAGAAGAGCGGCAGGCTCGGGCATGGGCGTGCATAGGAGCGGGCACGTGCCACGGGGTCAATCCGAGGAGCTCGGTGGCTACCCCTGCAATGGCCATGGCGGACGGTGGTTCTCGGCCACGGCGAAATACCTAACGAGAGCAAACGAGAGGGGAAACAGGGGAAAGGCAGGAGGAGATCATGGCGGTGTCAATGGCGCCCTAGGGGAAGACATGGGAGCTCGGGGCAGCGCGGATCGAACGGCAATGTCGCGGTGGCCCAAGGTTGAGGAAGACGGCAGCGACGTCAATGCGGGGGTGCTGGACTTGATCTCGTTGGCGTAGACGAAGTAGCGAAGGCGTTCGGTGCTCCTCGACAAGCTCCTAGCCCGCAGGGAGGGCAGTGGCCATGTGGACGGGGTCGCTCATGGTGGCCGTGGCGTCTGACTTCGTCCAGATCGATGGGATCGAGCGAGCGAGGAGGAGAAGTGGATTTGGGAGGGGGCGTTGAGGAGGAGTGAGGCCATGTGGGCAGGGAAGGAAGGGCGTCACCCTTATCCATTCCCCTTCGATGCCAGCGAGGTGGTCGGGCGGGAGCCCGGCTCTGTAGCAACGCGGCTCGGGGAACAGGAGAAGACGACCGCGCTGGGACTGGACCGCTGAGTCGGTTCGATGGCAAGGCCCGGGGGGCAGGGCGAATCCCCTTTTACATCGTCCTTTTGGTTTTTTCAATGTATTCTAATCTGTTTCTCCTTTTCAACACCGTTTTCTATTTATTCTTATCAACTAAATGATCTCTATTCCTAATGTCTCAGTTGGTAGTCTTCGTTCCGGGTTTATTTTTATCCCACCTCCAGAGTGAGGGAGAGGGGGAGAGAGAGTGAGGAAGAGGGAGGGAGAGGGTGTGTGTGTGAGAATTTGATGGTAAAAAAGGTCGTCAATGTCACTTAATATGTATGAAAATATTAAATGTAATATTAACATAATTGATATTGAACTTTTAAAGTTAATGTGGCCCCGTTGCAACGCACGGGCGTTCTTCTAATCAACATAGGAAACGAGACCAGGCTAAAATTGATCCAGAAAATAAGGTATGTTCGAATCCATCCTTCTCCTTCAACCTAGCGTATCGACTCATGAAATCCACCATAAAAAAACTTATTTTTGAAACTCCCGATCTATCGAAAACTCCCGATCTATATCGGAAAAAAATTGGGGGGCAGGCTTCGGAGCAGAAAATCTCCCCTGCCCTTACGATAGCTCTTCCTCATCCTCCCTCTCAGAGTCGCCATCAACATAGGAAACGAGACCAGGCTAAAATTGATCCAGAAAATATGGTATGTTCGAATCCATCCTTCTCCTTCAACCTAGCGTTGAGTCTATATTCTGTTATGTACAAGCAACTATGCAGTGGAAGAGGAGTTGTACTGATGGGCGTCTATGCTTGCTCGTGTGCCGACCTTGAGAATGAGATCAGGGCGAAGATGCGACATCTACTCTCCTCCACCGCATCATGCAGACCGTGGCAAGGGCCATCAGCTCCCGTTGAAGAATCCTCTTCCGGTCTTCCCTATCAATCCCCTCTTCTCTTCATCCTTCTCCGCTTCTCTGGCCATCTACGTTTCTCACGTCTTGGCCGGCCGGCCGGCCTGCAGTGATTACATGGAAAGTAACTTCCACGAGTTAGATATCATGCAGCAACATAGGAGAGCTATGATCATCTTTCCACACCTGCTCGACGCGAAAGTTGCGGCTGGAAGAAGGTCATTAGCGACAACTGCAAGGTGACAGATCAGAATCTCCCGTAAGCTGCAGATATGTTCTCCCCGTAGGCTCCTTTCTTGGCTGTGGAGCATCCGGGAACCCTACAACAACTGGCCGAGTCTTCTCTCCATACCGTCCCCAGCTTCATGTTCTATCTAAAGAAAGGTATGATGCACTCAAGCCTCTTCCAAGTTTTTCCATGCTGGAATAGAAATCCATTAGATGAAACATCCTACAATGGTTGACGCAGGCATAAAACACAGTGTGAGGTGTACTGATAGCAGTTTGAATTTGATTGGGTGGCCACGGGGGCACATGAAGCTTCCGTGCCAAGAAACTATAGTGGATTGTTGACACATCTAATCACATCCAAATTTACATCAATATTCCTCGCTCCTAGGCTCACTCAACGGGCAAGTAACTCCATATCCTTCAGTTCCCTTCCCCATATCATTTGTATTCATATAATTATCTGTAATATTATGTCCAAAACGTTGATGTTACACGCAAACTTAATAAGCCTAGATTTGTTGTGAGTGCATAACTGTATATCATATTCAAACAGCAAAGCTGATGCACATGTGGCAACCACAATGCCCTCCACACACTAGACATCAAAACCTCTCGAGTCTCTTCGTCACAAAAACTTAAGAGGCATGTAAGTGGCTATTAGAATGAGGTGACTTCTTTCAATTACCAAACCCTCGCTAGCTGTAGCCTAATGTATCCTCACTCGGCAGCAGCAATACTAGACCCCACGCAAGCAAGTGAAAGGATGACGGTGAAGAAACAAAGCATGCTCAACTGAGGGCTGTGGATAATGGCGGACGTGTCAAATCCATGCAAGAAAGATCTGTGTGACCACTAGCCAGTATGAATGCCATACAAGCAGCAGAACTTGAGCCACACCATCAGTGACTTTGCAAGGATGAGATCGACCTATACATGTGGTATCCTCGAGGCAATATATTCGACCTATGTATACCCCAGTACAAATCATTACATAATTATGTTGCAGGTCCTTATTTCCTACTGTGTTCGACGAATTGCCACATGCGAAACTGGCAATTGTGTAATGGGGTTATTCTCCTCAGAATATCAGGCTTATTTTGTTCAATCAGCCTGAAAGAAATTCATGGTATGTGTATCAGTGTATGCTCACGCTTTAAGTTGTCATGCTTCTCCTTTGCAAAAGAATCTATGATATGACAATGCTCCTAAGTCACATACGTGTTCATAGAGAAACCTACTTTTATCTTTCAAAATTGACAGGTAATCTTCTGAATTCGACACCATTCGGGTTAGCAAATACTGTATTCGTCTTTACATCCTACAGTATAGCTGATTGCATTACTATTCTTCTTAAGTGTATATCTCCTGAATGTTTATGTTTAACAAGGCTATCGTCTGAAGACATGATTATATGGTAATAGCTTTGAGTTCTTCCTTAATAATAACTATATTTTAAATTGCAGAGGATTTTGGATATATGTATTACCTCATAGCTTTGGGATTTATCTACAATCATTGTTAGTGCGGCAGCATGCTTATTATTTTGGTTATGTCATGTGGTACTGCTCTGCAGGATATAATCGGAATAGTATTTGTATTTCAAGTATCCACTGCTGACAAAATAGAATAGCAGGCTTTTCGTCACCTATCTATGTGAACAAATATTACCATTAATGTAAATTTTGTATGATTGGACAGTGAACTAAAATATTTGATTGAACTGCCTTAATGCATTTCCTGCTTACCTCTACCAAAACTTTACGCACTTGAATTACTCTATTCTAAGGCACTGGCATTTTTTTTGGCGGCATCCACTCAAACAAGGGTCCAAAATTGGCGCAAACTAAGGGGAGCACCTACCTCTTTGTTTTTAACAAGAACTAATACGCACACATGCAGCAGACATTATTAGGGTTGTAAATTGCAGGTGCAGGCGACACAAGCATATATATAACAGAGAAAATGGGGGTGTTCTCAAGTGTTATTACTGATAAAAATAGTACCACATTAGTAATTTCCTCAATTTGAAAGATTTGTCTCCGTATATGGACCTAGGTTTGATGCATGGACGGTTTGTACGATTCAAGTTTTCAACACTACTATAGCTCTTCACTACTTCACTCCAATTGATGCATTCTATGTAGCTCAACAAATTTGTGCTGATCGTTTCAAGTCATATGTTGCCTCTGTACACATGTCCTTGCTAACAAAGGGAAGGAATCTTTACCATGCAGATCACATCAAAGTGGTGGTGGTGGTTGTTCATCGGCATTATTGTGGGGATCGGATGCAGCCGCGGAAAGCATCGAAGCAAATAAATAACACGAAGGGCCGAACAAGCAAGTAATTCTTTATATCACATTTAGTTTCTATTTTTTTGTCACGTAACTACCATCATTTGATCCAATTTCTTCCAAGGTTCATCGCTTCTTTCTGGAAATAACAACTATGCACACTATGTCATGTGATAGTAACACAATTGAAGGGCTTCGATGTTGACCTGATCTCTTTATTCCTCCTTACGCTGTATGGGTTTGTTTCTAAACATTACACCCACATGGACTGATTGGGTTCAGTTTCTCCGCAGGTTTATACCCCGATTCGTCTGCTATTGTTCAAGCCTTTCATGTTATCAACACCCGTCAAAAGAAATCTGCACATGCACAGTACTCAAGAGTCAAAACCACCCCTATGGCCGGTTAGACTAGCTGTCTCTTTGCAGTTTTCTGCAGAAAAATATTCACTCTCAGACCTTTTTGTACATTCTTTCTTTACCTAAGTCTAAGTTAAAAAAATCCAACAACTTTGACGTGATTTTTTAGGGAATAAGTCGTTACAATGATTTATTTAAAAATGTTCTTTCTTGCATTACAACATAATGACAAGTCAGATCGATTTTCATCCAGGTTAATATTCACAAGTAATATCTTTGCCTTATCCTCACTCAGATTGTTCTTTTGGACTGAGCATGGTGGGTAAGATTTGAAAACGTTTGACATCAACCGGGCTCTACTTTGCTTTTACTTTACTTCACTTGCCAGGTCATTGAGAAGTAATGTGTTGCTCGTGGACGAAGCTTAACGTACCATTAATTTTATGCTCTAAAAAGGAGAACGAAATTACTTTACACCCGACATTCGTGCCCGATCCTTACACGATAGTTAATCAAGCGTTCTGCTGCACTTTATTTTATGGATGGATTGTTGGATATGTGGCACTGTATAGAAAACCTATGGAACGCGTCATATGCATAGCAACGTTCAAACGAGAATGTTTCAATCGTTTAGCATATGGAAGAGTAGTATACTTAACCTCCTTGCTGAATAGTAATGGGTAGGCTCATTAATTAGCACACTGAAGATCAAAGAGATTGGTGAACCTTTGAAATTCTGAAATTTCCATGTCCATCAGATTAAAGATCAAAATGATCAATCAGATGGGACCGAAGCATAAAATACTTTAAATGGTATACTTAATTAATTAGGAATTCTTTTACATATATACAGTGTTGATGATATGTCTTATCATAGTGTGGGGAAAAGTCAAAGATCATTATACAATGTTGGAATTCATTGTTTGTAGTAGCAATAGGCTATAAAGTTTCAACGAAATATATGTACTAAAAGTATTGAAGTGTCAATCTCAAGTTTATAAAATGTCAGAAATGCATCTTTTGTACCCCCTCCGTCCCAAATTAAGTGACTCAATTTTGTACTAACTTTGTACTAAAATTAGTATAAAGTTGAGTCACTTATTTTGGGACGGATGGAGTATATGTCATCATAACTCAATATTGGTGATCTAGCATCTACATTATATGCACTGCATTTTTATTAACATCCAAGTAATTTTTATTTGTATGTTTATTTATTTATTTATTGATTTATTATGATGACCATTTAGAAGAAAGTATGCAGTTAATGAGTTGAAAAGGAGCATATAAAATGCTATATGAATATACATTTATTGTTTAGAAGTGTATATTGAAAAAAATACTTTATCACTGGGTAATTAAACTTATTTATAGATCACATTTTACTCAAAACAGAATATTTGTTTTTCCCTTTTATGCGGGTAAATATTTGTTTTTCCCACTATCGTGCTAACTTCAAGAAGACTTATAATGAATGAGAGTGGTTAGTCTCAACAATCAACCTTTTGACATAAAACATTATTAAACAATTGTATTATCAAAAAAAAAACTAGCCCGTGCAAGTGCACGGGTTGACGACTAGTCTTATTAATTATTCACAGAGGCCATACAAAGTAATACAGGTAGCTTGCAATATATCTCTGAATTTTTGTAAGAGGTGTTAATAAAATTGTACGGTTGCTGGCATCACTGAGATCCATCCCACCCAAAGTTGGTGGGGCTACACTTGCTGATGACTGGCTCCCTGTCCATATCTCCAGCTGTCGAGTGCATTGTGCTGGTCGCTGCCCACCCAGTTGACAAATAGGTGGGAATGGTTTCGTTGGGATGTTAAAGAAAATGCCATTCAAGGGGAGCAACACGCCGTGTGACTTGAATGATCGGCAACTCTTCACGTGTTGCACAACCATCTCTATCAGAAATGGAACCACGGTTAAATTTAGAATTTTGGATGGACCACTGGCTAGGGGCGAAGCCCGCCCGATGAGACCTGGCTCCTGAGGTTTTCAAGCCGAAATAATTTGCCAACGGAAGATGGATGAGGGGGCTAGGCAGAATGGATTCAGATGCTCAGCTGGAGCAATTTGTCTTGATTTTGGAAAAGATCCAGACTATGCAGCCTTGGCGGCATCTGCTCGACATGGCAGCAGGCGCAAGGGAGGTCGGAGGCGGGCTGGCGCGGTGGCTGGGCGACGTAGGACTGCAAGGTGGCGGTCGTTGGGTGACGGCTGGCGGCGGAGCTCGCCGGGCACACACGGCAGTGGCCATAGCCAAGCCCGTTGCGGATTAGGCGGGCGCGAGATGTATGCCGAAGGGGCGCATGCGGCGGTGGTGGAGAGGTACGGAGGTGGAGCAAGCATGGCGGGGCCGGCGGCGGCTCATCGGCGGGCAACCGGGCGTGGGAGGATTATATAGAGAGAGGAGTTGGATTGGGAGTGGCGTATTTTTTTCTTATGTTGTTTTTTTAGTGGTATGGTGAGGCAAAAATAAACCAGTGAGAATGGGATGATGGGAAGTTAGGTGAAAATAAATCAATAAGAGGGTGGGGTGGAAGGTGAGGCAAACAAAACACTAGACCAAAATAAATGGTGGAGGTGAAGCTATCAAGTCCCCTTTAGAAGTACAGATATATAGGATATTTCTCCTAAGAGAGATTTTCGACAATGGTCAGGACCGGTCCTAAGATTTCTAGGGCCCGGGGCGAGATAACACAGAGGGGCCCTAAAGCCACATAAACATATACATGTTTTTCTTTCTATTTCAACAGCAAAAAAATATTTGACAGTCTTTAATTTATGGTGCCTTGTCTTCTTGACTATTAAAAACCAAAGATGGGGCGTCGACCTGTTGGCTGGGCAGCTAGGGTAGCTGCCAGCCCGCCCGCGTTCGAGCCCCGGCTCTGGTGCACGGTGCCCGCGGAGTTTGTCCTAAAAAAAAGGAAACGAGGGTTAGTCCTTCGGTTGGTCTCATTTTTTTACTATTAAAAAACCTGGGTCATAAACATTCACCGGGTTAGCACTTGTATCTGCTCTAAAAAAATGCAATAACTCATGTGGGACTCATTCAAC